>NC_056580.1:1503766-1623766 GCF_018340385.1 Cyprinus carpio
ATAAAAATAAAGTCACATTAACTAGCAACATAATTCACAAACATTTTACAACCACAAAATGTCACAATACTGCTTGTATTTATTTTCAACACAAGATTTTTATCATTTAAAACATCTTTTTGTGAAATGTTTAGGTTGAAAAGTGTGTTTGAGTTATATTTGTTTAAAACAAATCACCCAGGTTTGATATTTTCTATCTAATGCAATGACATTCAGACAGTGTTAAGTGTGACTGATTTCAGCGTCCAACACATTTTAATTCTGAATATGCTGCCAAATAATAATATAGAAGAAGGGGACGAGTGTCTTACCGTTAACCAGTACACAAGCTGTACACACAGCTCTGCCATGATCATTCACTGCGACACATGAATACATGCCTGCATCCTCCAAAACAGCTGCTTTAACTCTCAGCTGAGTCGTACTATTCTCAAACACAGTGTGGGAATATGGAACAGGCTGATCTGAAAAGACCAATACAGAACAAAAAGAAAGAGACTGTAACTGACTGACAAATCAAGTTCTGAGAACTTTGTAATGTAACATCCCACTGAGACAGGGATGTGGATGACACTTCATCCACTCTGCAAAAACTGGGATGGACAAGGTGAAGATTATGTAGATAAAATTCACTAACAAGGTTATTTTGGAGCGATCATAACGAGAATGTAGAATGCTGCAGTGATTACAATAATTATATTTTTCAGGCCAGCCTGGAAGTTTTGTCTCTGATCAAAAACACAGTATGATTTTTCCATTGTGTTGGATTATTGCAGAAAATATGTATTGCTCTGTGCAGGACTTCAACCTCACCACCATTACGAAAAAAAAAAAAAAAAAAAAAAAAAACCTTTTCCCTGAAAGAAGAGCTTGCAAGAGCATGATTATAAACAACGCTGTAACAACAATGTATTTTATGTTGTAGAATAAAACATTTAGCTATTTCAGGCATATAACCAATATCCAGCTCAGCCTAAATGTTGATCTCCAGTGATAGTGCCCTCTGGTGGCACTGGAAGGATTAGTATGTGAATATATCTGTCAAACGGGAATTGTAAAGAATAGCATACAACCATACTACTCATACATAGTCTCTTTGCAGTATAAGTCACAATGTAAAATGTTTTTGCTTTTATATGACTTTACTTGCTAAACGTGCCTGAGACCACTAGGATTCAAAGAGCATTCCTAAATGAGGAATCATAAGGAAAAGCTTCTTCCTCCTCGTTTTCTGACTTTCCTTTCTTTTTGTAAACCCCCCTCTTTTTCCAAGAATTGTAAAATCAGCCCGCACAGATGCAGTAAGCTCTCTCTCCCTCTCTCTCTCTCTAAGATGTCTGACTTACCGAGTTCATCTGTGCGTAATATTTCAGGGTGAGTGATGCATGTTTTGCCTTTATATGGTTTTAAGGTCTCATATTTGCTCAAATGCCCCTGCTGTGGCTCAAAGTTTCTCAGGGATACCCAAAGTCAAACTACAGAGACTTTCATCTGTCTGTAATGAAGACACCGTAGTGACCGTAGTCTTCCAGCCTGTCTGATCCAGGACAGCACATAGAATCTAATGTTCATATGGAATTAAAATGGTTAAAATTTGAAAAAATCTATAGTCACTATACAGAAACAATAAATGCTGAATAATAATTGTTAAATCATTGAATTATATGGAATCCTTTGAAGTAACATTATCTTGTGTATTGCTGTAATTAACATCATTAGTGGTGTTTTCACAGGCAAGCATCACTTTTCACTGTGCCTTATACTTTCACTTATTTTATTTTTTCTCAAACTCCACACCATTTTTGCTAAACTGTTTTAAAATTCTAAAAACTTTAGTTAGTTATTAGATGCTGGAAAATGTGAAATTTTAGATAATTGCTGTATTGTTTCGTTTGCCTTAGATTTGGTAGCATTGTTCAGATTCTTTAAGAATGCCAAAAAAAGTTGAAATGAAAATGGCAACAATTTCAGTTTGACAAAATCACAGCAGCACTACTGTTACATGTAATTGTTGCTATGTGGTTGCATTCACAATTTCACATGAACAGCAATTACAGGCAAAGAATAAATAAAGGGCAAAGACTATTTTAACTGGACAGAGAACAGAGTGACACACACACACACACACACACACACACACACACACACACACACACACACACACACACACACACACACACACACACACACACACACACACACTAACCTTCATAACCATTCTGCCTCAGACATGAGCAGAGACAGATACATTTATATCTTGGCATTGTAGGTCAGAAATATTTACAGTAAAAAGGAGTAATCTTAATGCAACTTTGCCCAGTACTGTTTTTTCTCTCTCTCTCTCATTTTTTTCTAGACTTTAAAAAAAAAAAAAAAAAAACAGCATCTGCCCTCTGCTGGTTACAAAGTCCATATCGGTCCACATTGCAGATTTATTTAGGCTAAAAACCATCCTACACAGGACCAATCAAATAAAATTACCCTTTCTTTCTTTCTTTCTTTCTTTCTTTCTTTCTTTCTTTCTTTCTTTCTTTCTTTCTTTCTTTCTTTCTTTCTATTTTAATATATTTATTTATTTACAAGATGCTATTATGTTTTTTTTTTAGTTTAATTTTGTTGTATTTTTGTCATTTTTATTAGCTTCTGTGTTTTTATATGTCTGTATGTTTTAGTGATTTTATTTCAGTTTCAGTTATTTTAGTAAATAAAGTTAGACTAAATGAAACTGAGGAATGTTTCCTTGGCATCTAGTTAAAATAAAATCAGTTTGAATCCGTATATATTTATTTGTTTGTTTTTCAGTTAACATTAATTTTATTTCAAGTAACAAAACATTGTTTTTGCTTGTTTGTTTGTTTGTTTTGTTTTAGTTGACTACAATGTTATTTACAGTAGGGCCAGATATGTTAACATAGATTAAATTAGCCAAGGCTTTAATCTAAAGTGACATAACAAATCAGTTTGTTGTAAGGGCCTGCAATACTGATAGACTACACAATGCCAGGCTTAAGAATAAACTATATTAGTTCAGTGAACAGACACAGAACCGATAGTGAGGGGTCTGTTGGTGTGCAGGTTAAAAGCAGTCTGAGTATTATTATTAAACATTCTAGATATCTGCTTGGTGCTAAACTGAGCATATGTGAAGAATTACTGGATCACTGACAATTGAAAGTGTCACTCAAACACTGTGTGCTCTTACCATTGTGCAGCCAGGTGAGCTCAGGCAGTGGTCTGCCCTCCACTGAGCACTGCAGGACGAATTCCTGTCCCTCTAGTACTGAACAATCCTTCAGAGGAGAACTGAACACCGGGGGCTTCGCCTCCACCCTCACACCTACAACACACCCACACCAATACAAAAATCATGACTTATCCTCTGTGACCACACAGCATCTCAAAGCAATTGTTTTCACCAATAGGTGGCACTGCCAGACTACTACTACAATAAATAAATAAATAATAATTATAATAATGTGAAGTTTATTATTATTATTATTATTATTATTATTATTATTATTATTATTATTATGTATAAATGATTGTTGACAAATAGTATGTCCATTATTTAATTATTAATCTTTTTTTTATCAAGATTAACATCTATAAGAATGGATTCCACTACTCTTCAAACATTTGGGGTCAGTAACATTTTTATACATATTTATATATTATTATATATTATTATTATTATTATTATTAAAAATATATTATTATATATTATTATTATTATTATTATTAAAAAAGGATGCATTAAATTGAAAAAAAAAAACAGTGAATATGTGTATAATGTTTCTAACAAATGCTGTTCTCTTGAACTTTCTATTCATCAAAAGATCTTTACAAATATACTGAATATACCAAAGAAAACACAAAAAAACAAATCATCAAAAACTAAAAAAATAAACAAATTAACTAATTAATTAATTATGTAACTAATTAATTAATTAATTATGTAACTGCTTAATAAACTTAAAATGAACAATTAGTTGTTGTTTTTGTTATAATACTTAAATGGCAATCCATAAAAGGTAGCTGTATAAAATGACTGGTGAATTCTTACGTTTGACAGTCAGGCTCCAGTGGGCCGCAGTCTTTCCTCTTGTGTTGGCAGCAGTGCAGCCGTACTGTCCCGTGTCAGTTATGTGAGCGCTCTCCAGACACAGGACGTGCAGACTGCCCTCCTGTCGCGTGCTGACGCCTGATCTCTGTCTGAGAGGAGCTCCATCTTTCATCCAGCTCACCGTCGGCACTGGAGACCCAGACACTGAGAGAGCACAGCGTCACATAACTCATTCAACAACATCTACGTAAATCTGCAAAGCAAAGCAACACAACTTTGCACAACATCTACAAGTCTTGCTTTGAATTGTGCACAATTGTTTCCCCCATTGAAGAACCGACTGTCACACAATCATTGTGATATGTCTCTATAAGGCAAATTTTTTCTGAAACACACACACACACACACACACACACACACACACACACACACACACACACACACACACACACACACACAAAAAAAATCCTCACAGAAATAATCTTAATCAACAGTTACCCTCACACACCTGTAGGTAATCAATAGCAATTAAATGAAAATGTAGTATAGTTTAAATTTATATTAAATCAGTTAGCATAGTGTTTTTGATCCACTTTATATTTAATTTCATGATTTCTTCTATTGTCTGTGAAATATGGTTAAACTGTACTTCTGAAAGAACAAAAAAACACAAAATATTAACAAAAATAAACTTAAATTTTACTTCTAACAAAAAAACAATAAAAATAAATACTTTACACTTTATGTTAAAGTGTCCTTGTTACAGTGTAATTATACATTTAAGTACCGAGTGATATTAATTAACTACATGTACTTACTATATGGTTAGGGTTAGGATTAGGGTTTGGCTTAGGGTTTCTTGCATGTAATTATGCATAATTAATTGTTATAATAATAGTAAGTGCATGTGACGTGTAACAATAAAGTGTTATCAATATATGTCATGTATTTAACTTTATTTGTAATTACACATGTGTAATAATGAAGTAGCAATTTACTCAATTTAAAAATATATTAACTTTTAATAAGACTCTATAGCTAAAATTACAATAATAAAATACTTTACATGTGTTTTATTATGCTAGTCAACACAAAAATAGCTTAATTCTTTAAATTATTGAAACAATAATTTAAAATGTATTTAAAAGTAATTGTATTGCTTATTCAATAGAATTTGGCACACTTTTTACAAGGGAATTCATAAAGTCTCATCCTTCTGGCAGAACAGAAGCTATAAGAGCAGACATGTGAACTGCTGCTGCTGTGCAGTGATTTAGACAGCAGCAGGTCACGATTTAAATAACCTGCAAGCTCTATATTTGATCCCAGTCACTTCAGTTCACTAGACTCACCTTGGCATCTGAACGTGACCTTTTCCCCCTGCGCAACCTCTCGGCTCTGAGGCTGGGAGTCAAAACTTGGCAGAGTTTCTAGCATGTCCACTTTGCTCTCTCTGGTTTGCTGGCGGGCGTCTCTGCTGGACTCCAGCCGTGATGCTTCAGGAACCTTTTCTGGATCTCTGAACGAACCGGAAGCTCTTTTTATGCCATGTGACTCATTCTTTACAATGTTCTGACTTCTTACATTCACAAGGTTTGATGTCTTTTGACCAGCTGCTGATTTTCCATCTGTGGATTTGCTGATAGGTTGTGAGGATAGTGATGATGTTATTTTTGGTTCGTCTGTTCTGGTCACAATGGTAGTAGACGGCGGTGTGCGTGTCTCTGTGGTTGCAGTGCGGCTGGATGTGCTGGAAGGTTTTTGTTTAACGTCAAATCCGTTGGTGCTGTGCTTGACCACACATGGTTTCGAGAGATCTTGAGATGCTTTGGGGACGCTATGGAACGAAAGAATGAGAACAGTCAAGTGAACAAACATTGCTGACTGTAAAGAAGCAGTAGAGCAGAGTCTTTCAAACTGGGGTCTGGGGACCACCAGAGGGCCACAAGAGAGTGCTGGAGAAATAGAGTTTAAAAAATGAAAAATAGTGCTGTCAAAATTAATGCATTAACATATGCATTTTTGTCAGTTTAATGCGTTAAAAATATTTAACCCAATTAACACAATGGTGGAGCTATGGTTGGCCACCCCACTCATAACTGCTGCTTCTGTCTTTTTTTTTCTTGACAATAATTGCATCTATTTAGACTCAGATTGTCTTTACCACCACACTGAATGGGAGACTTTTCAGACGCACACTCTAACTTCGCATCAGCGCCAGGCACTAGCCAAATGAGCCCGGAAAAGGTACAGGTGACGAGGAGCTTCAGTAGAACAACAGTGGACTGCAAGCAAATGAGATACATTTTCCTGCCCTGTCAGCCTTTATACTATACTCATAGCATATGCACTTTAATTTCATAATAAAGCACATAAGATACCACAAGCATTCAATATCGTAATTATGTCACCAGTTAAGTTATGAAGTTACCAAAAAGGCAATTAAAGCTGCCTTAAATCTGTGCATGCATGTAAGTATATATATATAAATAACTGTATTAAATATATAAATAAATACAGTACTATACGAGTAAAATAACAAGTAGGTGAAATAACTCAATAAAGTGACATCATATTTGGTGGTCATGTCATGGATCCTTTCAAAGATTGAAAACCCAGATTGCAGACTAGAGTGAATGACTCTTAAAGTCATATAGGCCACACGAGTAAAGTAAATGTAAAATAATAAAAAAAATAAGTAGAAGAAGACCAATTTTGCATACAGAATTTTTTTTTTTACGATAATTAAGAACCTTGAAACTTGCCTACCAAGTTGATGGCAGTTATATGATTCATCGTGAAGATTAAAAGGATTTTTGAAATATTTATCAGAAAACAAAACCACTATAAAATACTGCATTATGTCTTGTCTTGTAAATTTGGTATTTTGTTGTAACTTTATGTTAGTGCATACTGTAATAGAAAGGACTAAATAAAAGCTCTTCACTTACGTGACTGTTTCAGTGTCTCCATCTGCAAAAGAACAACGGAATAACCTTTGAGGACTTCAGAATCTGAACTGTGAGCTATTTAGCTGAACTGGATAACATTAAGATATTAATAAAACCCATGTACTGTAGCTATTGCTTTGACATCTGTGGGACATTCTGTTACCAAAAATGGATTATGGTCCAACAAGAACCCAAAACACAAGTCTCAATTGATGGCCCTCATTTGTTGCAACTGTGAGATGTAGCTACTACCCAAACAATGAGAAATTGTTTTCAAAATAAGGGGAATAAAGTTGCAACTGTGAGAAATAAAGCTGAAATAATGAGAATTAGTTCTCCATTTACAAATTACGTTGCAAAAGTGAAGTGAAGTAAAGTGAAGTGTGAGGGCAAAGTGTTTTATTCAGAGCCCTTGAGAAATAGCCCCACAGCTGTATCTGTTTCTCTTTCTGTGTTACCTTGGACAATAAGTTCGGCGGTTGCAGAGGCTTTCCCGGCACTGTTGGCCACCAGACAGGTGTACACACCAGCGTCCTCTGAGCACATGTGGCGAATCTCCAGGAAATGCATTCCTGACCTCTCAAACATGTTATAGTGATCAGACTGTTGGATCTTCTCTTCTCCCTAACAGAGTAAATGCAGGGAATTAATATATTATGGCTCAATCTGTGATTTTAGATATTCTTTAATCGTGTCTCACCTTATACCACTGCACCAGTGGCTGGGGTCGTCCCGTGATCTTGGCTGAGAATTTGCCGCTCTGGCCCACTTTGAGATACAGGCGAGAAGGTTTAGTCACAAACTTTGGGGGGCTTTCACCCCAGATACTGGGTCTATTCTCTATTGCAGGGACACCCAGAGATCCACTGGAGACAGAAGAGAGAAAACATATGTAACACTAATAATTTACAGGACTGAATGCTTGAATATAAGTTATTACATTAATTTGCTGTTAATTATGTCTACAAAATGGCCAAAATGTTGATATAATTGCAAATTTGAAAGAAATTTCAATTGCTTATTAAATTTTGTCAAATGTATTATGTTTTATTTTAACTTCCAGAATCCTATATTAGGATTTTCTTCATATGGTGACAATAGAATATTGAAGTTAAAATCACAAATATTTCCAAATTAGTCAATGGTACAGTATTCTTCCTTTAAATGAAATGTATTGTTGTGATTCATATATATATATATATATATATATATATATATATATATATATATATATATATATATATATATATATATATATATATATATATATATATATACACAGGTGCTGGTCATATAATTAGAATACCATCAAAAAGATTTATTTCATTAATTTCATTCAAAAAGTGAAACTTGTATATTATATTCATTCATTACACAGAGACTGATATATTTCAAATGTTTATTTCTTTTAATTTTTAAGATTTTAACTGACAACTAAGGAAAATCCCAAATTCAGTATCTCAGAAAATTAGAATATAAATTAAGACCAATACTAAGAAATGATTTTTAGAAATCTTGGCCAACTAAAAAGTATAAAAATGAAAAGTATGAGCATGTACAGCACTCAATACTAAGTTGGGGCTCCTTTTGCCTGAATTACTGCAGCAATGTGGCGTGGCATGGAGTCGATCAGTCTGTGGCACTGCTCAGGTGTTATGAGAGCCCAGGTTGCTCTGATAGTGGCCTTCAGCTCTTCTGCATTCTTGGGTCTGGCATATCACATCTTCCTCTTCACAATACCCCATAGATTTTCTATGGGGTTAAGGTCAGGCGAGTTTGCTGGCCAATTAAGAACAGGGATACCATGATCCTTAAACCTGGTACTGGTAAGCTTTGGCACTGTGTGCTGGGCCCAAGCCCTGTTGGAAAATGAAATCTGCATCTCCATAAAGTTGGTCAGCAGTAGGAAGCATGAAGTGCTCGAAAACTTCCTGGTATACGGCTGTGTTGACCTTGGACCTCAGAAAACACAGTGGACCAACACCAGCAGATGACATGGCACCGAAAACCATCACTGACTGTGGAAACTTTACACTGGACCTCAAGAAACGTGGACTGTGTGCCTCTCCTCTCTCCCTCCAGACTCTGGGACCCTAATGCAATGCAAAATTTATTTTCATGAGAGCACATAACTTTGGACTACTCAGCAGCAGTCCAGACCTTTTTGAAGCGAGACGCTTCTGACGCTGTCTGTTGTTCAAGAATCCGACAGCTGAAACCCATGTCTTGCATATGTCCTTGTGTAGTGGTTCTTGAAGCACTGACTCCAGCTGCAGTCCACTCTTTGTGAATCTCCCCCACATTTTTGAATGGGTTTGGTTTCACAGTCCTCTCCAGGGTCTTTTCCTTCCCTTCGCCTCTCTGTTAATGTGCTTGGACACAGAGCTCTGTGAACAGCCAGCCTCTTTTGCAATGACCTTTTGTGTCTTGCCCTCCTTGTGCAAGGTGTCAATGGTCGTCTTTTGGACAACTGTCAATTCAGCAGTCTTCCCCATGATTGTGTAGCCTACAGAACTTAGACTGAGAGACCATTTAAAGGCTTTGCAGGTGTTTTGAGTTAATTAACTGATTAGAGTGTGGCACCAGGTGTCTTCAATATCAAACCTTTTCACAATATTCTAATTTTCTGAGATACTGAATTTGGGATTTTCCTTAGCTGTCAGTTATAAACATCAAAATTAAAAGAAATAAACATTTGAAATATATCAGTCTGTGTGTAATGAATAAATATAATATACAAGTTTCACTTTTTGAATGGAATTAGTGAAAAAAAATCAACTTTTTGACGATAATCTAATTACATGACCAGCACCTGTATATATATATATACTCATTAATATATATATATATATATATCAGATTAAACAGGGTATACTCATTACCAAAATGATATAGTTTGTTGTGTATTTCATATTCATGTATGGCATGTCCATTTTTAGGCAGTATGTAACTCACCCTGCTCTGTTGGAGGAAGGAAGACTGTATTTTTTTCCTGCATTTCCTGTGTGGGATGGAAAAAGATAATCACGATACTCCAAGTGCAAAGTACACAGTTATCCATAAACACACAGAATTTATGTCACACATTAAAAGCAGATTTCATTTCCCCTCTCTTCTTTCTCTATCTCTCATAAACATGGCTTGAGCTGCATGCTATTATCTGTTGCTTGTTGTAAAGTACTTGAACAGCTCCATATGTTTGTGTTTCTGTGAAGTATGCCGAAGGAAGTTTATTAAGCATTTATTAGTCTATAAATCAGTACAGATGTAGTGCTGCATCTCTAAATGTGGACATGATTACTGTAGGCAAAAAGAGTGTAAAATGAGAAATGCAGTATACACTATAATGTAAACTTTTGAGTATATGCACTGTAGTAAACTGCAAAGTAAACTGTATGAAAATAATGTAAAGTTTAGTGTTTATTCTATGCTGTAATATTTACAGGCTTTCTGCTGAAGTATGCAGTGAGGTGTAAGGTGTTATTCACTTCAGTATAGGAATATGAACAGTCTTTATGAACATCTGTATGCAACTGTTACAATAAAATGTTAAAGGAACAGTTCACCCAAAAGTCTGTATAACTTTCTTTCTTCTGTGGAACTGTGGAAATGTTTGAGAATGTCAAAGCTTCTCTTTGTCAAACAGTAAAAGAAAATGATTTAAAAAGTCAAGCAATGCAGTGTTACATGTATGCTTTGTCTGTCTATTTTCTGTCTGCCCTGTTTGATCTAGTTTTATGGAAGCAGATTAGTCTCAAATATAATTCACGCAAAAAACACGATTCACACATGCGTAGACAATTTCACATGCAAGAAACCTAATTCACGTACACACAAAAAAAATTAACATGCGTGAAAAAAAAAATATATTCACAAAAAGCAATTCACATGCGCAAAATAAAATTATATATTCATAAAATACATTTCACAAATGCAAAACACAATTCGTAGATATACAACTGTGCACAAAAACCTTTGAATGTTTAAAATGTACGAGTGTCTGAATGTATAAATCGTCATTTACTACGAATCCACTCGGATTTGTGTGTGTGTGTGTTTTTGAGACTTTTCCTGGCAGAGCTCTCTTCCCACGTGGGTCTGTCGTACTCTTTAGCCAATCAGATGCGAGCTTACCATTCAACCAATCATACCATAAGCCACTGAGTAATCTTCCAGCACCCCCCATGAAGAAGGGCCGAAAGACTCTGGGAAGTTTCTTCAAAGCAGCACAAGGCAATGACAACAAGTCCTCTTCTCTAGAGCAAGCAGTGTCCACAGAGCTGGAGGCATATCTTCTGACATGCAACATCGACAGTGAAGATGACCCCTTAATCCTGGTGGCGGCAAAAATAGCAATGTATATCCACGGTTGTCTGTGTTGGTGAAGAAATACCTATGCATTCCAGCTACCAGCTCACCTTCTGAGCGGCTGTTCAGTACAGGGGGCAACATTGTGACATGCCACCGTGCATCACTAAAGCCAGAGCATGTTGATAGACTTGTTTTTCTGGCCAGGAATCTTTAAGTGCAATATTCAGGGTCACATATAGGGTTATGTGAGAGGCCTATGTCCCAAAGAAAATAATATTTAATTTACTCTTTTGTAATGGCCAAATTAATATTAATTTTCTTTTGTCATTGACGCCTTAGTAGGTTGGCAGATTTGTTTTATTTATGCTTATGTTACAATTTTTAGAGCCTAATTGAATGGCCAATTGAATGTTTGTTTTATTTTTTCATTGAAGCCTTCATTTACAGGTGTGTGGAGTTGGCTCAAGAAACATTAAACTACTAAAAGGCCAGCAATTAAAGACAAGGTGCCGCTATATATACAAAATAAATTATTAGTTTTTGATACTGCAACTGCACTTCAGTGGCCAATTGCTCCTTTTCTTTAGACACTGAACCCTCAGAATGTTGAATGACGTTTCAATTAGCCTATTTAGAGCCATGTTCAGGCCATATTCAGCGCAGTGCGTTAAACTTCTATTTTTGGTAACCTACTTGAATGGCCAGTTGAATGTGTAATTGTACAAAAGGCAAGCAGTTAAAGAGTGTTTCTTCTTTATTCATTGAAGCCTCTATGTTTACAGGCTTGTGGTGATGTGCAATGTGTCTATAGGTGCCAAAACAAATATTTTTTGGTACTTCCAATTTGTTTTGTTTTGTCATGGTTCATGTGTGCAATAAACATTACATTTCATGAGAAAAAAAATCGTTGTAGAGAATCGTGATATCAATTCTAAGCTAAAAAATCGTGATTCATATTTTTCCCAGAATCGTGCAGGCCTAATGGTAACTATGTTGTTGTTATTGTAAGTCCATTTTTTGTTTATTTATTTATTTATTTATTTTTTTTACATATTCTCTAAAGCAGTGGTTCTCAACTCCAGGCCTCGGGACCCACTGCTCTGCACATTTTGAATGTTTCTGAATCTGACACACTCACTTCAGTTCAGTTCATGGATCTCTCTCCTAATGAGCTGATGATCTGAATCAGGTGCGATAAATAAGGGAGACAAACAAAATGTGCAGAGCAGTGGGTCCCGAGGACTGGAGTTGAGAACCACTGCTCTAAAGACTTGTTATCTTTTTTTTTTTACAGCATAGATTATTTTATAACCCTAACACTGACCATTGACTCTGATCTTTCTATAACACCCATTCAAGATAAGCCTCAAGCCCATCATGGTGATGCTTTACCTTCCACAATGATCTCCACGGTAACCTGGCGGCTCCCAGCATCATTGACAGCCTCACACGTGTAACGTCCTCCATCCTCATCCTGGACTTCCTGGACCGCCAGACTAAAGGTCCCACGAGCACTTTGTTCCATAGAATAATGATCTCCTGCTATCAGTAGTTTCCCATTCCTAAACCAGCAAACCTGGGGCTCTGGAAATCCACGTACCTGACAGAGATGACATAGAACGAAAGACATAAACATGACATGGGGGTGAGTAAATTATCAGGAAATCTTTAATCTGGAATAAAAAAAGATATAAAGAGTATATTCAGAATAAAAAGATGTGCATTTGTGGTTAAAAAGCATATAAATGTGTATTTTATTAATTTTTTTTTTTTTTTTTTAAATGACGGTTGTTTCGCTCGATAAGACCCTTATTCCTCAGCTGGGATCATGTTGAGCCCTTTGAAGCTGCATTGAAACTGCAATTTGGACCTTCGACCTGTTGGCTACCATTTAAATATATTATATGAAGAAAAATCCTGGAATGTTTTTCTCAAAAACCTTAATATATTTGCGACTGAAGAAAGTAAGTCATGAACATCTTGGATGGCATGGGGTGAATAAATTATCAGGATTTTTTTTTTTTTTTTTTAACTCTGGAAGTGAACTAATCCTTTAAGAGATAAAAATATATATATATATATCAGATTAGTAGAAACATGCATAAAGGTAACTATGTCTTTCTCTGCTGTGTCTGCATATAACCACATAAACTCAGTAATTAGATCAGCAGTAATAAGTCATCATGACTGTCCAAGCAAACAAGTGAACATTCTTGTGTCTGACCAAAGGAAGCTACTGGGTGTGTAAAGCAAGCCAAGACAGTTCCATAATTAAAAGGTTCAGTGAGACAAATATGAACAGCATTCTGGACATGCTTACAACCCAGTGAACAGAAACGGGAACAACCTTCATTATTTGTTACTCAGTAACTGATTATCAGCATTGCCCTGCTTTTGTAGACCAAACAGCAGAGAGTTCTCTTACTTATTTCCTGAGAGCACTGTGCGTGAGTGTGTGTGTGTGTGTGTGTGTGAGATGAACAGGATAAACTTCGTACCAATTTGCAGCACCTCTCTTTCTGTCATAAAGCTTTAATCATTATAATAAGTGCAAAAATTAACCATGGTAGAATTACTACAGTGGACTGTTGGATATTGTACTTCGGTAATTGGTGCCCATTCCAGCTCCTGGAGGACCAAAGTCTTTCAAAGTTTAGCGCAAGCCTGCTACAACACATGGAGGTTTGTTGTAATCCAAGGCTGCATCTGAAAACTAAGGCAGCTGATTTGTTGCCTTTCTGCCCGATCAGATAATGACAGACAGTGTTTGCATCTGAAGGTGCCTCCCTAAACTCAAATCTAAACCACGCTGGCCCTCCAAAAGCAGAATTTGGCACCTCAGAATTGGATAATACGGTAGCACTTTATTTTACAGCCCTGTTCTGTGTGTACATACTATGTACGTATTATAGTGATTACAATAATTGGGTAATAACTAGGTACTAACCCTGAACCTACCCCTAAACTTAACTGTAGCCCATGTAGTTACCTTATATTACCCTTAATTACTTTCTTAGATGAGTATACTGTAAGTGCATGTAAGTACTTTAAAAATAAAGTGCAACCGGTAATGCACCACCACTAATCATGAATTATTTTCATTCATCCTGAGAAGTCTTTTTCTTTTACAGCATTGAAATGTCTGTCCGTTATAGATCAGCATGATGAAAAGAGCACCTGATCTGTCTATAATAGAATGAACAAAAATGCCTGAGTCATTATGGGAGTGGTGCAACTGTTCTTTTTGTGAAGTGCTCCAGAACTCAGACTCTCTCCTGTTCACTTCATTGATCTCTTTCTGCTTGTTTTCTCTTGGTTCTATCAACCATTACAAATCTGTGTGCTGACCATGTCTAATAAGGACACTGTATGGATAATCTCCCTCCATTCAGCCTCTCTTTTACCAATGTTGGCATGTATCATTTCCACAGATCTCAGTGAAGTTGTTTAACATTGTGCACTGGAAGAAGACCAAAATAAAATCATGAAACACAATCTTCCTCTCTGTCTGTAAACCAGCAGTACCGCATATCCACTTCACAAGCAAAAAAAAAAAAAAAAAAAAAAAAAAAAAAAAAAAAACAATTCAGAGGAAACTGCTAACTACTGCAAGCTGCAATGGATTTCAGATTGAATTTACACATTTATACAGTTCGATGGCATAGTAGACAATAGATTGATTCCAGATGCCCTTCCAAAATTCCTATGCTAAAAAAAAAAAAAAAAAAAAAAAAAAACTTTAGAAGAAAAACTTTACCATACAGCAAGTGTTTCTAGGAGCACGTCAAGACTGGCCTCTCTTCCTTTCAGTCAAAAGATACCTCTCTGTGACAGGTCCACTTTAGTGCAGATTTGCCCAAATATAGCCATATTAGCTCTGAAATCTCTCTGAAAAACTATTAAATCAGAGCAGTGCTGGTATTTCCTCTATGTTGGCTGTTGCTTTTTCTTGTGTACACTCTCTCAGTTTGAAGTCTTTACTCTGAGACTTGTGGTCAGGAGCTCAACCTCAAAAATCCAGCAGGACTCACATCCGATGCTGAGGGGAAGAAAAACACAGGTTTTTTTTTTTCTTTTCTCACACAATTCATACTGACATCACAAGTAGGGCACAAGTCTTCAGTTAGGCCAGACACAAAGAGGATACTTATGCATTCACAGTGTATTCACCTATGAAGCAAATTCTCATTGTGATTTTCATGAAGAAAATGTGAGTGGTGTTTGCACAAACTAAACTCACAGTCAATTGTTCTGGAGTGTGTTTCCGCAGTTTACTCGCTGCTTAAGTACCAAGTATGATGCATCATTGGAGAAATTAACTAGCTATGACTGTTTCCTGAAACCATAGTAAATCTGTCACACATTCGTGGCTTGAATCATGTTGGTTCAACAATAGAACTTGTCTCCAATGATTTTTGAATTAATCAGTCATAAGATGAACATGAAATCTGAGGACTACTTTGCTATTTATGTTCTCTGTTATTTTGGTTTATTTCCATGTTTTATTCGATGTATGATATTGTGATATGATGTATGATTTCATTGTGAGATCCTGCTTAAGTCATTCATTGGGATTCCCCAGGGACTCATATGCACTCATATGCAAAAGCTAAAAGATGTTAAATAAAATTGGCATATACTGCATATGGAACGAAAGATACAGATTGTACATGTTAGCTTGTTAAATTTGCTTTGCCGGATCTATTTGAAAAACAAAATGTCATACAAATTAGAAACTATACTTCCAACAACAACTTTGTCACGCTGTTTGCAAATACAGAACTGTTGGACTATATTGCTAATAAAGGAAACATAACCCTGGGTGGTTGGGTAGGCGCTACTACAGTATGTGGCTGCTAGTGTGTTTCCAGGGTAAAAGCAACAATGTAACTCAATGGTTATGCAACATAATACAATGCACATTGAGGGAATTAACTAGCTCACAACTATTTCCAGAATCCGTAGTACTGTAGCTCTGTTGCACATCCTTCATTTGAACCAAGTTGGTTGTTAATGATGTCATGCAGGTGGTGGAGTTATTGTAGTTAATTTATGTCAGTAGAACAGTGCAGGAAGAGGTACATGCTGAAGCTGATTATTTAGAGTTAGGGATGGGTTAAAATAATTAACCCTAAGTATAACAGTTATGCTCATACTGTATTATAGCTATTAAAGCAAACCTCAGCAAAATCTATTAAATACACCCTTAGTACATACAATAACATGTACAGTGGCTAGTGCATTGATAGTAATACATTGTGACTTAAGTGTTCAAATACTTTTCAGGGGCACTGTATGTGTACATGCAAACACAACATCAACAGATTAAGTCAAGACCACATGCCCAGCTTGTTCTAATACATCAATATACTGGAGTTTTTTTTTTTTAATGTTGCAAGATCACTAGCAAATAAAACCCACTCGTCTTTTAAAGAGCCTTTTAAACTGCTGCCCAGAACTGAACATCAGACAGTTTAGACATGCTCCGAGGCGACTCACAAGATCATCTAGAAGCCAAACCAAGACGCAATGCAGAGAACATCCAGCTGGGAAGTTTTTTTTATTTTATTTTTTTATGTTTTTCCTTGCATGCTTTTTATGGGATATAATTTGTTTTTCAATGACAGCCACTTCTTGTTTGTAATCTAAACATGATGACAACTGCTCAACCAAAACAATGTTGATGAATTCTGGAGTCTGAGATGTGGATGCTCCATGCAGAGTTCGGAGCTTCTCTGGGCTGATCTGGAGTCAGTATTGGGGATGTTCCACCTGGCTCTCATTATGGGGCCTCAGACAAATATTCACTAATGATCTGCTGTTACTGAAATAGAGCCAAAATTTTACATAGCACATACTTACATAGCTACCAACCACATACTATAAAATAGTCACTATATGCTCAATTTAGTGTATTCTGAGCTATCCATTTAGTAATGTACACATGCCACACACTCTGATAAATGATCCACTCACAGACTTTATGAATAAAGTGCAATCTGACTATTATGAGTAGCAACTATACTTGCATTTACTGAACCATTTGCCTTATATGAGTGCTTGCAAGGCAGCAAAAGAATAGTTTTAGGCAGCCTCATTGGAAAAACATGCCTGTGGTGACATTTCTGCAAAATGATATCACATTGCTTGTTGAACATTTTGCAAACTTCATGAATTGTCCAAATGAAGGTGAATCTGAAAACATTTTATTACATTGGTTGTTGTACGTATCATGGCAGTTCAGAAAGGAAATAAGTGGTGCTTAAAGGTAATGCTTTGTTGTGTGTACCACTTATACTAAATCCTACACTTAACCTAACTTATAGAGTTAAAGTGAAAATACAATAAAAATGCATTTGCTAAAGCAATCATGCCATTTGCTTCTACAAGTCTTTGAGCTTTCTCTCATAACCCATGTTTTATGGGAGTCATCTCTGAGCGCTTATTTCGAGTTTGGTTAAAGTGTACTGTGCATGACTGATGAGGCTTTATGGTACTCACAACTAAAAATGAAAACAAATGCATTAAACAGTTTAAGTTTAATTGATTGTGAGGAAGGAAAAGCAGAACTTAGATTAATTTTAATATACAGTGCTCCCTTTCATGCATTGTAAACACCTCTCATAGCTGGGTGGCACACGGTCGCTCTGAACACCCCTCAGGTGATGAAAGTGTATACAGTAAACTGATACGCACCGCTCACATTCCACCGGGTAGTGAGCCGAAACATCAAGCTGTTGTTTGACAGAGAACTCAACCTTATGTTACCCTCTCCCTCTTTCCTGTTATCACTTTTTCCTGGCTTCACCTTCACTGTTAAACCTGGCGAGGTCACGCACCTGAAATACTGCAGCACAATCAGTCCAGAGGCTCCCAGAGCACTCAAACACACTGATATCATTAACACATGCTTCTCTCTTTTACACAGAACTCAGTCCGCTCCAGCATATTCTCATCAGCACAAACTGTACACAGGTAGATATATTTTATATTATTATCTGTATAGATCTTAGTAAAATGCCAAATTATTTCTTTAAAATATCCTGTTTAATATTGATGTAAAACATTTCTACCAGAACACACTGTTTTTTATATAAATACATCGTCAGTTATACTGTATGTTTGGACACAGTAAACTGAATTTATGTGTCACGAGAAATAATGAGAAATTCAATCACGAATGCAGTGATAACAGTTCATTGGGGGGGAAAAGTTGAAACAAATATGGTAAGTCATTTGCGGGGGAATTTTTACTTTACAAATTACAGACATGGCCGATTCGCACGGGATTAAGATCACAGACAACCTCCACAATTATTACAAATGACTGGAGGTCAACAGGTAATACTAATCCCGTGAGAATAGAGATAAAGACAGCAGACACAGCAACACTAAATAGGGGAGATGACGAGCCACAGCTGGTGCCAATCAGCTCATCAGCGGCAGATATGCACAACAGACTGACAGAATAGCCAGTGAACTTGCGAACTGTGACAGTACCCCTCCTCCTAGGAACGCCTCCTGGCGCTACCGATTGCGATCGGCCTGGGCCTTGGTACATCAATAAGGGCCGATCCAATATGTCCCAGGAACCCCAACTTCCCTCCTCCGGACCGCAACCTTCCCAGTCCACCAGGTACTGGAAACCGCATTCCCTCTATCTCAAGTCCAGAATACATTTGACCAAATAGACAGGTTTCCCTGTATGCTGGAGGGAGTTTGAGGCGGACTGCCACTGGACTAAGGATATTAGTAACAGTGAAGGGGCCGATAAATTTAGGAGCTAATTTATTACATACGGAGGAGAGAGGAATGTTCTTAGAAGGAAAGCCACACTTTTTGCACATGCCACGACACCTATTAATGTAATCGATTGCGATCGGCCTGGGCCTTGGTGCACATGCCACGACACCTTTGAATGAAGGTGTGAGCAGAGGGGACCGTGATTTCAGATTCCAAACTCCAGACAAGATCTGGTAACCTAAACTACACTCAAATGGAGAGAGGCCCGTGGATGACACTGGTAACGAGTTATGTACGTACTGAAATCATGAGAGTTGCTGACTCCAGGAGGATGGATTCTGGGACACCAAACATCACAACACTCACTTCAAGTCTGGGGTTAGCTCGTTCCGTTTGGCCATTGCTCTGAGGATAAAACCCAGAAGAAAGACTGACACTCACCCCCAGCAATCGACATAATTATTTCAAAAAATTGGAAACAAATTGCTGTCCCCTGTCAGAGACCATAGACCCTGTTGGGAGGCCATGAATGCGAAAGACGTGATCAACAACAGTAACTGCTGTCTTCCTGGCAGAGGGGAATTTGGGCAGGGGAATAAAATGGGTCACCTTAGAGTACCAGTCCACCACGATCAAAACCACCGTGTTGCCCTTAGAAGGCGGTAGGGCTGGTGACAAAATTGAACGCAATAGTGGACCATGGTCTTGAAGGGACAGACAGAAGAAATCCCCCCGGGGGTCGACTGTAAGTCTTAAAAGTAGCACAGACAGAACAGGCCAAAACAAAACTTTGAATGTCACAAGCAACAATAATGTACATTATGTGAAAAAAATAAAAATAAATTGCACCTTAAACCGCATAAACACATTGCATTACACCAAATACACAGCACAATTTCTTTTTAGCAACTTCATATGACCCCTTTAAATGTCTAGCTAACTCCATAATAGCTGCTGCCCCCTTGAGTATTGGAGTTTGATAGCTAATCATTCATGTCTATGCTTGCTTACCTAACAATAACATCTTTTTTAATTTTTTAAATTTTTTTTTTTTTTTTTATCTATGTTATTTATCCTTATTAGTTAGTTTTGGTGAACAAATTTTTTGTACTGAGAAATTAGAAACAACTGCTGTAATGGAAGTGACAGAAAAAGAGGAAAAGCAGTAAGTATGTGGAAGTAAAAGTCTACCACATCTGTTTCTAATAAGCTCCTGTTCAGTCCCAATTTTCAGAAATTCAGTGTCTCACTGCCTTTCACAGTGTGAGAGAGCGAGATCATGATTACTATTGCCAATAGTGACAAACCAAACTTTAGCAAGTACCTCTTCTCATGTGTTTACACTAAAGATGTTAATGATCCTCAAATCATGGACCATTTTGAGCAGAGGTGCGCTGTTTTAAGCAATTACATCTATGATTAATGCATGCTGTATTATAAAAATCCAGCAAATCTAATATTATAAGGAGAGAGCCATGCCATATCTAAAGACACAGATATGTGAGAGTGTGCTCTTCTGACTTGGGTCGGCACCTTAGCAACAAAAGTGAACAAAATCAACAAACCCAAACCTGTTTCTTTATAATAGACACCACTCCCAAATGCTTACAGCATAATGACTGATATTGTGTCACGTATATTACCTCTGAAAATCCTCCCAGCGGCCACTTTAGGTCCCCCTCACATGAGTATTAGATCCTGGACTACATTTCCCAGAATCCACCACATACATGGACTGATTGCACTCAGACCTGTTCTGCATTTCACAGACAACTTAGGCACTGAGTACGCATAGCTCAGTGCGAAGTCTTGAATTGCCATAGTCTAGTTTTCTACAGTCTTGCCAGGTCTTGATTCTGTTTGGACTATTGTTATCTTGAATCTTGCTGCCCGCCCTTTTGACTACTGCCTGGTTTGTTTGGATTATTTGTTCTGTCTGTTTTTTGCTGCCTGCCCTGATTTCCAGCCTGTTATGACCTTGATTACTGTTCTGCCAGTGTTGCTGTTGTTACTCTGGATATTACGACCTATGCTGTTTGTAAACACTCTCTTCTACTGTTAAATAAACCACAAATGGATCTTAACCCCAGCTCCTCTGAGTCATCATCACATATTTTTTTGTCTTCAGATGTTTTTTTGATACAATATAGATGGAATAACCACGGACAATTCCAGTCTTCCGAAACTAAAATAAGACCTACCGTCTAAAGCATGATATATCGATGCCACTGTAGCTCTTTCGAGCCATAAGAAATGAGCTATGTGCTTCTCTGTCCCTGTGAGAGAGGTGTCTGACAGTTTTATTGTGGATTGTGATTAGATTGCTGCTGAACTGGATCTTGCTGAGGTCCTATGAAGAGTTTTAGAGCATGTCTAGCTCTACACTATAATAGTAATAATGTAGTTTCTGATGGTGTTATCCTCGTCCCTCTGTGTGTGTGTGTGTGTGTGTGTGTGTGTGTGTGTGTGTGTGTGTGTGTGTGGTCAGCGATCTAGGACAACATGGCCACAGGTTGCCCACAATCGGTTTATGTACTGCTGATGCATCTTGTAAAATTTAAAAGCACATGCTACAATCAGGTTTTTATCTTGATTATAATATAATCAATTTTAGATTAACCCACCATTAAGCCTATTGTAATAAATAAATAAATAAATAAATAAAAATATGCAGACTTTGGTCAATCACTTGACCTGTCAGTCAGACACTCATTTCCTGTTTAATAGGGTGGTTCTCAGACATATAAACAGCAGTCTAAAATCCTTACTCTGAGAGACTAGGTCACTGTGTTAGATCACAATGTAACTTGTGTTAGATCACTCTTGTCTCATGAGAACCAGAAAAAGGTCTCTGCACATGGTGCCCTTGAAATTTTACACCCGACAATAAAATCTAGCAAAAGGGAATATATGCATGTGCACGTGTGTCTGATTAAATCAACTTTATTTTATATCAAGTAAATAGGCCTACTACTTGAGAACCAAGGAGAACCAAGGAGAACCCAAGGATTTGATTTTAACTATACATGTTAAAGGGAATACATTTTTCAAACCCCATTATCAAACATGGATCACCGCTTTTACACAAATGATTTTAACTATACATGTTAAAGGGAAAGTTGACCCAAAAATGGAAATTCTGTCATAGTTCAAAACACAAATTAAGCTATTTTTTTAATGAAACTTGAGAGGTTTCTGTTTCTAGGCTGTTCGATTCTGGTTCACTGTTGCTTTCAATTCTTTTCCAATTCCTTTTTGTAAAGACTGTAGGAACATGTTCACCTAATCTAACTGTAACTAAATGACATGAAGTCTTACCTCATAACTTCCTTAATATTCATTGATTATTTGCATCAATTATCTCTTTATGTAGTCCAGAGTATAACTCAAAACCTTTTATTGTGGACAACCAAACAACCCAGTTTCATCCTTTAAGCTAATTTGTGAAGATTATAAGAGTCTTCTATTCTTTTTATGTACTTTATATGTCTAGAACAAATCCACATTTGGACATCAATGTCTGTATTGTGTGTTTTAGGTGCAAACCGCTTGATAGAAATGATTTTGAAAAGAATCATACTTGCCATCGCTATTAGCGAGCAACAGAGAGGCAAATAAGCTCAGCTGAACTGAAAAAGGATTTTAAAGTGGATTGAATTCCATTTGATAGAATAAGTTCTCACCTTTGAAATCAATTCTCAATTCCTAATTGATTGTTTTGGAATCAATTCCCAACCCTATCTGTCCCTCCACTGATGTTTAGGTAACCAAATAGTTACAAAAAAGAAATATGACTGCATTAGATGATGAACAGATCATTTATTTTTGTTGATCATTGTTTAGATAATAAATAAAAGTCTAAAAATAAATGTTTTAATCATATAAAGTATCTCTTCACAAATCTTGGATCCATATGAACTCATTTATGACCTTTTTGGATCTTGTAAGTTTTGGTTATCTGGACTTTCAATGTAGGGAGAGTAACCTTTTAAGTTTCATTAAAAATATCTTAATTTATAATTCAAAGATTAAGCAAAGTATGATGGGTTTGGAACAACATTAGAGTGAGCAAATCATGACTGATATTTCTTTTTGTTTTTCTATCCCTTTAACTAAATGATTTTAACCAAACCCCCATCTGTCAAATCCTGCAGTGAAACCTCGTGCCTTAGTATAACTTTTGATGCTTGACTTCACCTCTCAGTGGTCTGAAAGAAAACAGGAGTACAACAGGAAACTAGGAGTCACAAGACAAAGGTATTTTAATCCCTGTTTGTGCTCTTTCTGCTGTCTCACAGAACACTTAGAACAGGTCTCACAACTTCAGTGTCACATTCAGTCTTTTAAAATGAAACACACACACACACACACACACACACACATATTTTAAACTATTCACTCAAACATATATATATATATATATATATATATATATATATATATATATTCTTCATCTTTTGAAATAAAAGATTTCATTGTAAAATAGTTTAATTTCACCTTAATGAAAACAATCAGAACTCTTAGTATCCCCCAGTCTGAAAAAAAGAGCATATATTGGAAATAAGCTTCAAAAATGACTTGTTCCAAACATCCACAACATCTATAATCATCACTTCCTTTTAAATAATGGTGGTGAGAATGTAGATGAGGGGAACAGATGTATAGGTTATAATCATTAATTTTTATTATATTCTAATGAATACTGATGAAAAAATAGACCCTATGAATGACAAGATATAAAAGCTTTAAAGGGTTAGTTCACCCAAAAATTAAAATGAGCCCATAAATTACTCACCCTCAAGGCATCCTAGGTATATATTACTTTCTTCTTTCAGACGAATCCAGTCTGAGTTATATTAAAAATTGTCTTTGATCTTTCAAGCTGTTTAATGGCACTCAGTGGGTGTTGCATGCATCAGTCCAAAAGAAGTGAAACAAAAAGCCCCCATCCATAAAAAAAAGCTCCATGGAATCGATGCGTTTTTGTGAGAAAAATAACCATATTCAAAATGTTTTGTTTTGTTTAAACCAACGTTTGTTTACAGTAGCAAAGGAAGCAACGTTTCCTTACTTTAGCAAAGGAAAACCAGTCTCCTCTTGGCTTATATTGAAATCCTCTGAAATTCTTCTTTACAAATCCTTGTTTTATATTTGTACTCATTAGTGACCGTTGTTTTGTTTTGATCTCTCCCCTGTGCTTCCACATTCGTCACTTCTGAACAGCGCATGCGCAACGCTGACCTCAAACGTCATCAGCCCGGAGCTGCTTCCGTGTACAACAGTGAGCCTAAACTAGATTAAAAAATGATTATTACATTTAAATATGGTTATTTTTCTTACAAAAACACATCGATTCACTTCAGGAGGACTTTGTTCACCCCCCGGAGCCGTGTGAGACACTCTAGGTTAAGTATGGGCGCATTTTATTTAGCTTCTTTTGGACTGATGCACTGCAACACCCGCTGAGTGCCATTAAACAGCTTGAAAGATCAAAGACAATATTTAATATAGCTCCGACTGGATTCGTCTGAAAGAAGAAAGTCATATACACCTAGGATGACTTGAGGGTGAGTAATTTTTAAGCTAATTTTCATTTTTGGGTGAACTAACCCTTCAAGCTACAGCAGGATTAAATGAAAAGTTGACTCCAGTCAACATCTGAAACCAAATTAAGAAAGTGCAGTGTATGAAAGTTCATGTTAAAAATAAAGCTGGATTCTTTGTGTTGTTTTCAGGTGATGTTCTCAGCCTAGGAATGTTAGCTAAGAGCAAAAACAGAGACCATCTGTGTAATAATGGATGTGAATTCCGCCAAAGTGCTAATACGTGAATATAGAGGAGATCCTGTCAGACTTTCCACTGAAAGCCATAACAAATTCACCCTATCCAGCAGCTGTACCTGTGCTCAGGGCTTTCCTGTGTCTGCTAGAACACTTTAGACTTCAGGAGTAATTCTGAGTTATACTTGCAGAAAACCCTCATGCCATATGGAAGCACTACAGGTAAAAAAAAAAAAAAAAAAAAGAAAGTAGACACTCAGGACTGTGTGACCTGAAATGGAATGTTTGTTATTCTGCATGTCAATAAATTACAGTATATTACAAAGACAACTCAATTTTTATATTCTCTGAAGAAAATGTGAGTGGTCTACGCCCACCCCAAACTTGCTGCCATACTGTGGGCATTTTTTCGAGTGTTTTAAGGCTGTGACACACCAAAGCCATCAATTAGAGTAAAAAAATTAAATAAATAAAAGAGAGAGACAATTTTATTCTTACTTTTAAGGCCCTGATATACTCACATCAAAGTTATTTTTAGTTCTTTGCTTAGGAGTAAAAAGAAGTTACAAATATTTGAGCAGAATACTGTGCTGCAGGCTTTCCTTTTAATAACAAAATAAACACTTATGAAAAATGAGAGCAGTGGGAAAACTTGGTAGTACAGTCTGCAATAATCATTTAAAATTGCTAGAGCCCTTATATAAATGGACTGTGTGATGTATGTGTGCATTCAATGACACTTACACCCTAAATATACAAATAAGAATGTTAACCTAGGCTTTAGGAATGTACAGTGTGAAACGTCAGCTTATGCATATCGTGTATTACTCAGTAACTCAGTAACTTAGGTTACCCTGGTAAAGTATGAGTAGTGTAAAGCAATATAACCCAGTATTCCATTTGTCTTGACTTTAGAATGACCCAAGATTAACTAGTTCAAGTGTGAAGTCCTCTCTCTGCGTGATTTGAGATATTATTCATGTCTGTACCGCAAATAGTGCTCGAATTCTGAAGGTTACTCCCTCAGACTGTCTCCTTCCCCCTGGCCTCAGAAAGCACACACAGAGCTTTAAAAGACACATATATTATTGGAGTTTCTCCTGTATTTGCCTGCTGTGTCAGTCTGAGACCACATGGAAGTGTCCAAACGCACCTCTTCCTGTCCCCAACACACTCTCAGTGTGTAATAAAACACAGATGTTTGCCTGATAAGAATCTTCAAAAGAAAAAACTCATCATCTAATCTTGCATAAGATTTTATATTTATCTGCTATCAGCTGAGGATGAGGGAGGAAGGCTTGACAATTCAAAAGAAGGGTCACATTTTTGAAAACGCTTAGAAAAACAGGGCCATCCGTTGACTACTGCCAGCTGTCTATATGTGCAGCAGACAGCAAGGCAGCTCTCTAGGTTTTGGAATAGAGCTAGAGTCTAAAATAGATTATTGTTGGGAGTTTTGAATGAAATTCATTGGCAGACACAATGTCTGCTTCATTGCACTGCTGAGAATCAGTTTCTGGCTAACTATTATGGCTGTGAAGAATCTCTCTCACCTTCCCTTCCAGGCGCGCGGTACCCCCTTGGCAGATGCGGGTATTACGTGGCGGGAGGGTAAAAACAGGAGGCTCTGGGCTAGGGGAACCTCGTCCCAGAGTCAGAGTCATCTTGGAGACGTGAGATCCTGTAACAAACTGAACATCACCCATCATTCTGCAAACACAAGAACAACAGAAGAGATTTGAGTTCCATGTCAATTTCACCTAAGTTGTTGAAATTGTGGCTGATGCAAAAATAAAATGCAAAATATAAAAAAAATAAAGGTGCTTGATGGTTTTTGAACAGGCACAACAATGCAATGCACTGAATGCAAGACAATGAATACATTTAAAATCCATAATCTGATTGTAGTTTACATAGTCATGTTTAATACTTTTTTTTAAAACATGTACTATGATCCCTCCAATGAGTTTCAAGATTTTCATGAATTGCATATGACCTGTACTATATTCATATACCTATACTGCTTTTGAGCGGGTCTCTGTAGAGTGATGTACTTTTCATAATGCACTTACTGTATAGGGGTCATATGGTTTTTGTTGTTGTTGTTGTTGTTTTAGTCAATGCATGTATTTGACAATGTTTCTATGCTTTCTCCTTGCAGCTTAATGTGAAGACACAATTATAAGTGATTCATTGATTCATTAATCAATGGTAGATAGAGAGGTGTTTGGAGAAATCCATTTAAAATATTTTTGCAGTTCCATTTGGTGATGCTAGTGGCACAGAGATGTTACACTTACTCTAACAATAGCAACAAGTACAGGCTATAACATATTTAGAAATGATTATACTAAACCCTTATAAAAATATGGTTACTTAGCACAAAACAGTTTTAAAGTTTAAGCATAAACTTCACCTCATTATCCAAGGAAACAATCTAGCTGACCACAGACCAAGTAATATACATGTCAATATTTTATACTTTAAATGGTGTTCATAAAACTGCATCTACCCATAAAAGGTAAAAAACTGTGTAACCATGTGTTATCCTAAATCCAGTGGACAGGCAATACCATTACAAATGTACATATTTTATACATTCAAACACAAGCAAACTCAAATATAGTGAAACAGCGAGTGAAAACACAGCTGTTTCCTCTTTAAGAGGTCTGCAGATTGTAACACATGGGGCGACCGCCTCTCAGGCTGAACAAATTAGCCGGTCCCAGTGAGTGGTCAGCACATGCTGTGCACTCCAGATTTACACAGAGGATGTCTTTACACTCGATTCATTGGGGTAATCAACATAATCAATCGACTACCACCATGAGTGACTAGCATCCGAGTTCTGGAGTCATCATGCATTAATTATTCCTTCATCTGGATCTGCCGAAAGGATGCTTTATAACTTTAATTAAAGGGTTCAAATGTGACATAGAGCAGCATGCATGCAAAGCATGCAACCTCACAGGATAGGTAAATACAGCTGGATCTTTGACGGGCTTTCCTTCTCTCTCTCACTCTTCCTCTCTCTGTCCAGATTTTTCACCATTGTGCTTATTGGCAGACTCCAGACCTGCTTTCACATGGCTGTTTTTGAGTACTGGCTTCTTTTGTACAACACTCACATTATGCTGAACTCTAGATACGGTCGACTGGTCCAACTTCAGCCTGTTCTCAACTACTGTACTCTTCAAGCTCTTTCAAAGTGATAGTTGTGGTAGTCATATTAATTAAACAACCAATTGTAATGCAACTGTGTATTTCTAGGGGCAAGAACATGCAATGGAACTGAATATTTTACGTTTATTTTTATATATTTTGAAAGAGGGCAAACTTGTAAACACATCCAAGACTCCTTATGACATAGACACACTATCCAGCATCCACTAATTTCAGTCCAGCAAACAGAATCATATCCAGATAACACATAGAACTGCAGAAAGTACTTTTTACAAATTTAAATGAGCAAGTTGCTTTTTTCTTTACTGAAGTAACCAAGAGGAACCTGAGTTAGTCTTATATTATTACTCTGTCTAATCTCTCACAAATAAGTCTAATTTCTCATGAGTTATATCTTTAAAAGCTTGTTGCAATCAGTCATAATTTAGACAAAAACTAACAAACTGATCATTGACGCCAAACATGGCACTACACAAGGCATGTGGAAACACAAATGCCAATGAGATTTCAGAGCTACACAGAATGAGCTATTGCAAAATGATTTTGGCTTATTAACTGAAAGTTGAAGGGTAGGAAATATGTAAGAACACGGTGTATCACAGTTCCACCAATCCTGCAGAAAGTTGCTATGTCTTCTACAGTTCTGGAAATTAGTAATAAAGAAGAAATTAAGAAAAGGGTGCAAAGAACCTCCACACACGTCTAAATGGGCTTTACTGGTTCAATACTCAGGAAGTGTGAGTTACAACAAACTATGCAAACACTCTCTGCACTAACAAGACAGAGACTTGTGATGGACCAAACACCATCAGCTGCACCAGTCGACCAATCTGACAGCTCTGAATGCCACCTGAATGGAAAAGTAGAACTAAAGAAACCATCACTCAAAAACAACCATGCAAGAGCACATCTGGACAGTGACCAAGTTCAACGGAAACCTTTTCTGGTCAGCTAAAACAACTGATTTTATATTGTAACACAGCCCTTAAAAGGCTGGGCTGTCTGCTGCCTTTGATATCACAGCTCAGGATAGTCATTAGTGAAGGGCTTGGACCATACGTTATTGTGGTGTCATAAACCAATCTGCACTGTCATGATGTAATTTTCCTGTCACATGGCATTTATGGCCTCAGTGATTGGCTCAGAAAGTTCTGTGGTCCTATGAGCAAAGATGTCAGATTTCAAATCTAGGACTTCCAGCAAGTCATGCATCAGACAAGCAACTGCAATGAGAGGTGAATGAAAATGCTAATAGATAGCTTTCTTCCCTGTTTCAGACCTCCTTGCACGGCCAAATAAAAGTCCTGTTATCAATCCAAATGAAAGTCAAATTAGGCTCTAGTCCAAATTAGAATTGCAAAATCATGATTATAAAATGTTAAATGAATATTTTTTTTTTTTTGCATAGAGTTTTTTCTGGATGAGGCAACACTAGTTGGTTAAAAGACAGAAACAGTCTGCAGATACTGAGCAGTTGACATTGTTGACATAATTTACTCATGTAGTGTATGATGAGCCCAGACTTTATTATCTTTTAGCCTATCTACAGACTATACTGAGTCAGAGGATATCAAACATGTTTGATATTTTGGTGATTTTAGAAAGCCATAATGTTTTTGCATTGTGAAATGTAGTTTAAATTTATACTACATGCAATACAGTTAAACTTTAGAGTGATTTTTGACCGACCTAAGTAGGTCTTAAAGTGCAACTTTATATGTAATTTCATAGTTACTTCTTTCATAATTATCGTCTTTTAAATATGGTTAAAGTGTACTGTTGAATATACTGACAATGCCATTTCTATTGAAACTTCTATTGTCATGTATATAAACATATTTGAAATTGCACATCTCTAATGATAAACGTAATTTAGTGCATTTAAAATATTTTTTTGTAATATAAAATGCAATATTTAATGTCACACTACACTTAATGTACTGTACTTTGCATGTGCTATATTATGTAAATCAAAACAAAAAAACGTACTTCTTTAAAGCGAGACAAAAGATTATTAAACCATAATGATATAAAATGTACTTTAGAATGAAAGTTTTCATTTGATATTATTACAAAGTGTGCCTTATAAATGCATACTTAAGTGTATTAAGAAATATAGTCATGAAGATGTATATTTCAAGATTGTTTTTTTTTTTTAAAAGTATGTGATTCTAAGTCGTTTAGTGTAAGATGCTCTGTTTTTAAAAACTGTTCAGATTATATGTTTAGTTGCCTGTTATCATTTACAGTTTTGACTGTATTTAGCTGCTGTTCATGAACCTATCAGGTAGCCTATCAACTGAGAACCACTGCTAAAGTCACCTTTATTTGTATAGCGCTTTATACAATACTGATTGTGTCAAAGCAGCTTTACAGTGTCAAACAGGAAAATAGTTTGTCAATGATGCAAGACAATAACAGAGTCATTTTCCAGCTAAAGTCAGTTCATTGATGGTTCAGTGATATCATCATCCAGTTCAGCTCTCTTCCAATAGTGTCTGTGCAATCAGTCAAGAGTCCCCAACTAAGCAAGCCAAAGGCGACAGTGGCAAGGAACCAAAACTCCATCGGTAACAGAAATGGAGAAAAAAACCTTAGGAGAAACCAGGCTCAGTCGGGGGGCCAGTTCTCCTCTGGCCAGACGAAACCAGCATGGCGTGGTCTAATTCCAGGCTGCAACACAGGTTAGATTGTTCAGAGGACTTGTCTGGTTCCCGTGGTCTTGTGTCGATGATCGTCAAGATGATGAGGTTTTCGCAGGGGATCGGTCTGTGGGGCGCATGTAGTTGACATGGTCTCTGCTGACATTCAGGGCTGTAGAGGTTGTCTCTAGGTGCTGATCCACCATCTGATCTAGCTAAGATTCTAACTAAGATTAGCGTAGATGCCTTTCTTCTTACAATGTAGCGAGTACATCGGGTGTTATGGGAAGTGTTCCCGGTTCTGGTTGACCCAATTTATGCAACCTAACAATCCTTTAATGGATTTGAATTGTAGAAATGTGATCGTGTGTTATGTGTATGCCAAGTTAAAGATATTGGTCTTTCATCTAGATTTAAACTGAAAGAGTCTGTCTGCCTCCCAAACAATGTTAGGTAGACTGTTTCAGAGTTTAGGAGCTAAAAAAAAAGGATCTGCTGCCTGCAGTTGATTTTGATATTCTAGGTATTATCAAATGGCCAGAGTTTTGAGATTGCAGCAGACATGAAGGACAATAATGCGATAAAAGCTCACTCAAGAACTGAGGACCTAACCTTTCAGGGCTTTATAAGTAATTAGCAAGATTTTAAAATGCATTCAATGTTCAATACGAAACAAATGCAGAGTTGACAGATCCGGGCATATATAGTCGCACTCCCTGGTTCCAGTAAGAACTCTAGCTGCTGCATTTTGGAAAGCATTACAATAATCTAACCTTGAGGTCATGAACACATGAATTATTTTTTTCTGCATTTGACACTGAGAGCATAGATCATAATTTAGATATATTTTTCAAAGGAAAGATTGCTATCAAACTGCACACCGAGGTTCCTAATTGATGACGACACCTAGGTTCCTAATTGATGACGAAGAATTAACATAATTAACAGAGCAGCCATCAAGTGCAGCCTCACCAGTTGCACCCCCCTAAGAGCTGTTAGACAGTGTTTTAAGTTATTATATGTGGAGGTTTTTGGTCCAATGATTAAAACCTCTTTTTCATAATTATTTTTTTATATCAACTATACATTCCGTTAGTTTTGTGAGTTGGTATGCTTCATCAGACTGCAAAGAAATTTAAAGCTGAGTATCATCAGCATAACAGTGAAAGCTAACACCATGTTTCTTGATGAAATTTTCCAAGGGTAACATGTAAAGCATGAAAAGCAACAGTCCTAGTACTGAGTCACTTCTAAGAATTGATGACAATCAGATAAGTAAAATTTAAACCATGCCAATGCAATTCCACTAATGCAACCTAATTTTGCAGTCTACTCAAAATAATGTTGTGGTTGATAGTGTCAAATGCAGCGCCAAGATCCAGTAGCACTAATAATAATAATAAAAATAAATAAAAACACAGCCGGATGATAAGATCAGGTCATTTGTAACTCTAATGAGAGCAGTCTCAGTACTATGATATGGTCTACATCCTGACTGGAAGTCCTTAGAGTTACCATTTCAACATAGCTGAGAGGATACCGCCTTTTATACTATTTTTGACAGAAAAGGGAGATTTGAGATTGGTCTGTAATTAACTAAATCTCTAGTATCAAGTTGTGTTTTTTTAATGAGAGGCTTAATAACAGCCATTTTGAAGGTTTTAGGGACATATCCTAATGACATTGAAGAATGAATAATATTCAGAAGAGGATCTATGACTTCTGGAAGCACCTCTTTAAGTATCTTAGATGGTATAGGGTCTAGCATACATGTTTTTTACGTTTGAATGATTTGAAAGGTTATACAATTATTCCTCTACTATAACAGAGAATGAGGGGAATTGTTCCTCAGGGGATTTATAGTGCACTATCTGATGCAGTACTGTAGCTGATGGCAGCATGGTTATAATTTTATCTCTAATAGTATTGATTTAGGAAGTAAAGAAGGTCTTAAAGTCATTATTGCTGTACTGTTGGGAAATGTCTGCTCCTGCTTATGCTTTATTGGCTTTATTTTTAGCCACTGTATTAAATAAATACCTGGAGTTGTGTTTGTTTTCTTCTAAGAGAGACAAGCTGTTTTGAAGGCTTTTCTGTAAGTATAAATACTTTCCCTCCATGCAATACAAAATACCTCTAGTTTTGTTTTCTTCCAGCTGTGCTCCATTCTTCATGCTGCTCTCTTTAAGGTGTGAGTGTGTTCATTTTACCATATTGTCAGACTGTTTTCTTTAATCTTCTTTAAGTGCAAATGAGCGACCTTATCTAAAGTTCTGGAAAAGAGAGAGTTTTTAGTTTCTGTTACAACATCAAGTTTTTCTGAGCTATTGGATATGCTGAGGAATTGAGACAAATCAGGAAGATTATTTACATTATTATTTTCTTTTGTGGTAGATTTTTAATACCATCAATTCCATGTAAAAGTATTAAATCTAAGGTATCATTATGACAATGAGTAGGCCCTGAAACGTGTTGTCTAACCCCAATTTTACAGGGGTCAAATGATGTTGCTAAAAAGAACATAATTTGGTGTATTTGGTGTTATGAAATGTGTTCACGCAGTTTAAGATTCAAAAAACACATTATTTTCCACATACAGTACATTATTGTTTCTCTTCTATGCCCCGCCTTTCTGAAACATGTCAATTTTTACAAAGCTCATTGGTCTGAAAAGCGAGGAGTGCTGTGACTGGCCGAATACCTCAAGCGTGTGATGGAAATGTTACGCCCCTCACCATACTGTGATGCCATCTCCCGGCACGACAAGTCAAAACCAATAAAACCCATTACAAATGAAGCATTTATTGCATCCAGTGGGGACATAGTTACTTATTATAATGACTTATACTGTCTTTTTACACATTGCGTTGCATCACGCTGTGTAAACACACAGCGGGCTAGAGTGAGCGGAGGCCGGCTTGAGAACGGTGTGGTTGGCGGATTCGATGAAGGAGCAGGCTTGTGGCAACCACATGTGACGACCACGGTGAATGCCAATCCACAGTGAAAGCGATCCACAGTGCGAAGTTGATGTATTTCCTCAACGACAAGCACGGATCAGCTCTAGGTATGACGAAGCGAAAATCGTCCTCTTTTGGAAGGCCAAACAAAGTAGTTTCGCTTTCACAGTGAAGCACACAGCATTTCCACAACATGGTGCAGTGGCAACAACAATACTACAGCCAGAATAAAAGTTACGTTTTCTTTCTTTGTGTGAACATATGGACGGCGTTATGCAAATCTTCCCACATTATGACGTAGACATGTGGGGGCATGTTAGAATGAGCCATTTTAGGGGGGTGTGGTTGACTCTTAACTTTTATAAAGAATATCTCTTTGGATTTGAGACTTTTGTCTTTGCAATTTTGCAGATCTTCTTTATGCACCAAGAGCTTGTAACACTCTAAAGAGAAAGGAAAAATTGAAATCGCATCATATGACCCGTTTAATGTACATAGCTGATACGTACTTGCCACAAAAGACTTGAAGCTACCATGGATGGTGCATCTACAAAATGTGAATTTCTAACCATGCAATTAACACATTGGTACATTATAATGCCATGTATGGTGAGGTGTATTTGTATGTCACTGCAAATATGCCATTCGTTAGAAAGAATGGGGTATTATCAGCATAGCTGCAGACAGGCATATGTTTTATTTAATTTTTTTTTTTTTTTTTTTAGTTTTTTTTTCTGAGTGTCTGTTGAGGCACTGATAGCATGAACAGAGCCAAAGCTTTATCGGTTTAACACTGCACAGTACATATTCCACTGACTCTCCATGTGTGTGTGTGTGTGTTGAGCTGAGGCTGTTTAGAATGGCTCCCAGTCAATAATGACCTGATTCAACAAACAAACTTTAATTATATTATCTGCAGCCTGTGAGGCCAGGGCTTTCAGGACAGGATAGTGTTTCACAAAACATCATGATCTGTGGATCAAAATATTTGAATAATATAGTAACTATTATGATGCTATATTTATTAAATTCACTCTTCATCTGGTTATGAATCTTTAATCTGGACTATAGTTACATCTAGTAATGTAATGCAAATGGCATGTGACTTCAGCTGCAGAAATATAACGTCACATAACAACAGTGATTGGTTGATGGCGCCACAAGAACATGCACAGATTTAGGTATTTCAAAGGCAGCAAAGAGGAAAACATGTAAGTCTATTTCGCACTATTAAGACCTCTCCAAAACCAGGTGGCACTGGTAAAGCATCTACTATATGCTGAAATTGTGATTTAAGTGCATGCTTGAAAAAAAAGTTTGAAAAACTAGTATTTTATATGTGCTTTAAATATGTAAGTCAACACCATGGAAATAAGTGCTTCTTAAAAGCACAACCAAAGATTATTATTACTTATATCATTAATATTATTAAAACATAAAATGTAATGTAATATTTAAAATGCACTTTAGAGTAAAACTTTGCTTTGAAATTGTACTCTTTTTAAGTATACTTGCCTGGCCTTTTATTTTAGTAGCATTATATTATACATGTATTTTATATATACTTTTAAGATTCAAAGTACACTACAAGTGCAGATTCAATACAATTAAGCATACTTATTTTTTACAAGAGACATTTAACATGTACAATTTTCTAAAACACAGTGTCAATTTCCCCTCAAGCTTGTCAGATCTATTCTAAATGTATATTCACTGACATTTTCCTTGACCGGTGGTTATTTCCCAGAGCTACAAGGCAAACCATACACACAGGTGTCTGCTCATCCACAGCACAGGTTAAAGAATACAAGTGAGTGAGATCAGTATGAAAGAATGAGAGAGCACACATCTCACTCCCTCTCTCTCTGCTCTCTGTAACACATTGTTCCTGGATGCCACATACAGATACTCAGATGTTTGCTCAAAATTTAAGTTAAATTAAATTATGATTAGAACTGCAAGCATGTTTGCAGATTAGTATGACATTCCTATAAAACAAATGTCAAGAAAATGACCTAATGATGACATCATATTTGTCTCTTGGATACTTTAGTATAAAGAGGGAGTTCATGGGTGACTTGATGACAGCAAGGTCTTCAGGTCCTTTGGCAGCAAAACAAGGCCAAATCATCACCCCTCCATTCAGCACAGTGTTTGACAGTAGGCTTGAAGTGTTTGTGGAGAAACATTGTGAGTACAATGACTACTTCAGTCTGTTCTCATGACATTGTTCTACAAATACTGTGGCTTGTTCAAATGTAACTTTAAAGATGCAAACCAGATCTGCCAGGGAGCAGGCTTTACCCTATACACCCATCTTATCCATACAGTCTTTTCTGGATTGTAGTTTTATATCTTACACAATCTCCCATTCAAAAGTTGCAGTACGTACTGTATATATGTGTGTGTGTGTGTGTGTGTGTGTGTGTGTGTGTGTGTGTGTGTGTGTGTGTGTGTGTGTGTGTGTGTGTGTGTGTGTGTGTGTGTGTATGTTTACTTTTTTTGATAAAATCTTTTAAAATGCCATATTCGATCAATTTCATCCCCAATTTTTGATATATATCATAAACACACGCAGGCACGCACGCACGCACGCACACACGCACACACACACACAAACACACACACACACCCACACACACACACACCAAGGTGCACATTTTCAAAGACTTCTGCTCCTGACAGGAATTTTCCATTTTCATCAGTGTTCTCTGTTTGTAAATCATCCTGTAGAATGTAAAAACTGAAGAATGATTGGTTTCAAATTGTTCGGAAATGGCCTTATAATTCTCCTCAGAGTGATGACAGCAACAACTGCTTCCCTTGTTGATATATCCAAATTTGTGTTGTTCTGATTCACAACAGGGAAACTAGGGAGCAGAATGAGGCACAGTCATGGTTTCAGCATTTTGGCCTCCTTTGCTTTTGGATAAAAAATAACAGCAAAATCTGTTATGTATTATCCCACATAATATGACTTTTATAATTATAGAAGCTGGTGAAGACCAGATGATTGTTTTTGATGTAAAAAATATATATAATCAAAAATAAATAAATAATATTGTATGACTATACTTCAACAAATAGTCAAAAATGAGGGTTTGCCCTGTATGTTGTGTGGTTCTGCCTCAGGTAAAACAATGTAATCAAGCCCCAAAAATGTTTTGTCCTGTCAGAAAACACACTCTGGTGGTGAGGCATCTTGTTAAATGTAATTTCAGCCAGCTGCACAGACACTTTGTATAGATTTGCCTACACACAACAAGAGGAAACATTTGTGTTCATTGATTTGTGTTCAGGATTCTGAACAAACACATAAGACATGAAAAGAGCCTGTCACTGTCCTCTAATCTCACCAGCTCTGAAACACAATATAACCACCTAACTAGAGCACCTACCCTGCATATGACCATTTAAAGCACTGAATTTAACACATCTGGAGGGTGGAGAGAAAGAGAGGGAGGGGAACCTATTTAAAAAAAAAAAAAACTGATCATACCAGTCATAGTTCAGAAAAAAAGACAGCAGGAAGGGGCTTTATAGAAAGTAACGCCCTCTGATACACCTCACCCTTCATACATAATAAACTTAATAAAAGGCAAACGTCTATTCATTAACCTCACGAAACTGAGGCTTCATTCATCTTCACGGGCATTGTTGCACATCATGCATTCACTGAGACACTTTTCCTGTTCTGGGAATTTAACCACAGCATTTGGATCAAAGACATTTGACCAGAATAAACGTCATTTTTATGTTGATTAGGGGTAATTATACATGAGAGAATGTGGAATAACTGGAAATATACCCACATTATACACCTCCTACAGTATACTGTATGTAAGGGCATCGTCATATTTCATGTGTTCACAATAAACATTATTTGCAGTGTCCTCAAAATGTATGTGGCCACTTTTTTCACACTTAAAAATGTATTAGATACCAAATAACAAAGTTGGAGAATATATAAGTATAAAAGCTTTTCTCTTAACTAACTGTTTTTCATCATTTTTCAAAGATTTTTAATCAGTTGGTGTTTTGGTGATTTTTAGTGGATATATAAAGTCAGTTCATACAGGTGTCCTAGACGGAAAAGAATGGTGTAGAATCTACTTTGAAACCTCTCTCTCTCTCTCTCTCTCTCTGAAATTGCTAGTAGATTTCACAAACAATTACAAAGAAACAGCAAGAAACACATGGAATTAGTGGAAGTTAAAATATGAAGCAGAAAAACTGAGTAATTTTAAATATTACAAGTGGTCTACATTTGACTTTGCAAAATAGAGAATAACTTATCTAAAACAAAAAACCCGCCAAGCTTTCTGAATTTTAATGCCAATTTTTCTCAGAGAAAGTGCACTCTTCATTCAAATTGTGCATTAGTGTACCATTTAAACTAATATCTGAGTGTGAGATCAACATTTCTCACAGGTAAACTTAAACTGCTTAAACGTCATCCCATCTTAAGCTGCATAAAGAGTCAGAGCAAACTCACCCAGACAGTTGTGTTGGACTCTGAAGAGATTAGTGTCCGTCTGCTGCACGTCTGTCATTCACAGGAGTTCAGCAGAACACAGCGGAGAGAGTGTGTCCAGACTCACTGTCCTGACTCTGATTTGCTCTCAACGTGTTTTCCCTGTCGGCACCGAACTTGCTGGCATGGATCCTAACATCACAGACTGAGAGCTCCTCATTGGTCACAGGGTTATAGCAGTTGAAGGGGGAGGACTGAACACTGCTCAGACTAAAAATGAGATGTGTGCCTTACTGCCTTTCTGTTTTCCTTTGAAGCCAGACGAATGTGAATATAGGACATGTTTTCATTGTTTATGTAATATTTTTTACCTAAGGCTTCTTTTGGATATGTGTACAAAGCATAAAGCAGTATTTATTATAGGATTATAGCATAGTATTTGTTGGAAATATGTATGTAATACTGTCTAAAACACTTTATACTTAAAACTTTGGGGTCGGTAAGTAAGTTTTTTTTTTTTTTTTTTTTTTTTTTTTTAAGAAAATAATACTTTTATTTAGCATAGATGCATTTAACTTCTCAAAAGTGACAGTAAAGACTTTTAAAATAAATGCTGTTCGGTTGAACTTTCTATCCATCAAAGAAAAAGCACAAGCAGCAACTGTTTTCAATTATGATATATATATATATATATATATATATATATATATATATATATATATATATATATATATATATATATATATATATATGAATGTGTTTAGAATCCAGTGTTTTTTCTCTGGATTTCATAATTTTTTTCACAAAAAAATTGTGAAATCCAGAGAAAATTCATATAATCTGTCAGCAGTATGTCAACACATGTTAAGACTGAAAGTGAAAGCCAGGCTGATGGACACATGACCAAATGTACAAGGGTACTGCACATATTTCAGTGCAAGTAGAAACAGCTCATAAAAACTGAAGCATGGCAGGTATTTAACAACCCCCTATACAAACCAGCCGTCCACTACACAAACCCAACATCTGGCTCTGCACAATGACACTGATTGGCTACTAGACTTTCAGCAAAGCATAAACCAAGTCCTGCTGCCTTTGGCTAAATAATGAGAGACTTTGAAAGAAATATGACTGTGAGAAATATATGTTCTCGGATCTTATGTGTAGCAGGAGAGAGAGCAGCAGGTTATAGATCACCAGGAACATGTGGAATGGCGATCTTGTGTATGTCTCTGTGTTTTTGGATTTGTGTATGGATTTTGACTTTAGTTCTGAATACGGAAAACACCTGCTGAACATCTCCTGAATGAGGGATCTTTAGCATCACCAATGACATGGTCCTTCCTGTCAACATTTGACTAATGACAGGACAAGAAGACTAGGGCAAAAAACAGAAGTGACTGTGTGTCATGGAAAATAAGACTCTTAATGACAGCTTCAATATATCAGTCTATAAATTGATAAGACAGATCTGTGTTGGTGTGAAGGAGCAGCCAGCCATTGATAATGAATAGGTGACAGTTAAAGGAATAGTTCATTCAAAAATAATGAGATTGCACTTACATCCACAAGCACAAAATGGAGACATTCACAAACCCACTGATGATGACCAGTTATTCATGAAAATCTTTACTGAGGAAACTGTTGCGCTACCTGGGGGATTTAAAGAAATATTGGCACACAAAAAAAAAAAAAAAAGACATAGAAAGTGTAAAAGAAGCACCCTCAAAAAAATTGATTTTACCAAATGTATTCTCTTTATAAAGCTTGTAGTTTACAATATTTGGGTGTTTATTGTAAAAATATTGTAAACACAGCGTGTGGAGGGTCTTATCTGCAAATGTGTTCCAGTAAGAGGAGGTTCCTGATGCATCAGCTGCACTTCCAGGGACACAAATCGCCCACAGGAAACATAAAGTAAACACTCTCTGGCAGTACTGGCCTGAACCCTAGACAAAACATCTGCCTGAAAAAGAGAGAGAGAGAGAGTGAGAGAGAGAGAGAGAGATGGACTGATAAAGGATTACAGCATTTCAATACAGTTAAGGGACAGTTCACTTAAAAAAACAAAAGTGAGTAAATCATGACAGAAATGTACAGTTATGGCTTTACTAAATGACCATGCTCAATTATTTAAAGATTCCTGTGGTGAAAATTAAGATTTTAACATTGTTTTCATGTCTGTCTGGTCTTTTCAGTATGCTTAAAGACAAACAGTGTGCTAACTGAGCAATCAACACAATTGTTAAGCATCTTCTCCTTAAAATTAGAGTGTACCATAGTCTCAAAAACACCCGTTTCCTACCGTCACCAACATGTTACCCAATCCTGTCAACTTGTGGGGTGGGACTTTTCATATAATCATCTTCATTGGTCATTCTATTTACATTTCTATTCTATTCTATTTACAATGTGTTTTTGTAGCGTTAAGCAGAGTAGCCAGACACATCTGTTGATTTCTTGAAAGCAATGGCAAATAAGAGGTGTTTAATTTTGTTACAACCCACTCACTGCTCAAAAAGCTGAAATTTTGTTCAGTACTGATTGCCCCTTCAGGAACTCACGCTGCGTTGAAACACTTTGGGAACACTTCTGCGTGACCACACTCTGAATCACGTGTGAAATCAGTCCAATGGAATAGCGAGATGTCACGGGGTGATGTAGTGACCAGGAAGTATAAAAGCACAATGTGGTAGATACAGTGACAGCTCCTGTCATTCAGTAAGCACTCTGTGTGTGATGGTCAAGTCACTTTTATTTATGTAGCGCTTTAAAAAAAAAACAGATTGTGTCAAAGCAACTGAACAACATTAATTAGGAAAACAGTGTGTCAATAATGCAAAATGACAGTTAAAGGCAGTTCATCATTGAATTCAGTGATGTCATCATCCAGCTCAGTTCAGTTTAAATAGTATCTTTGCAATAATTTGCAATCAAGTCAACGATAACGCTGTAAATGAAGTGTCCCCAACTAAGCAAGCCAGAGGTGACAGCGGCAAGAAATCAAAACTCGATCAGTGACAGAATGGAGAAAAAACTTTGGGAGAAACCAGGCTCAGTCGGGGGGCCAGTTCTCCTCTGACCAGACGAAACTAGCAGTTCAATTCCAGGCTGCAGCAAAGTCACATTGTGCAGAGGACTCAACTGGTTCCTGCGGTCTTGTCCCGGTGGTCGTCTGAGACAAGGTCTTTACAGGGGATCTGTATCTGGGGCTCATCTTGTTGTCCTGGTCTCCGCTGTCTTTCAGTGCTGTAGAGGTCATCTGTAGGTGTTGATCCACCATCTGGTCTGGATACGTACTGGATCCGGGTGACTGCAGTGACCATCTGATCTAGCTACAGACTGGAACTGGTGGCTACGGTGACCTCGGAATAAGAGAAAAACAGACTAATATTAACGTAGATGCCATTCTTCTAACGATGTAGCAAGTACATCGGGTGTTATGGGAAGTGTTCTCGGTTCTGGTTTACCTAATTAATGCAGCCTAAATATCCTTTAACGGATTTGGATATTAGAAGCGTATTAGTATGTTATGTGTAAACCAGGTTAAAAAGATGGGTCTTAAATCTAGATTTAAACTGACAGAGTGTGTCTGCCTCCAGAGCAATGTTAGGTAGGTTATTCCAGAGTTTAGGCGCTAATTAGGAAAAGGATCTGCCGCCCGCAGTTGATTTTGATATTCTAGGTATTATCAAATTGCCAAAGTTTTGAGAACGCAGCAGACATGGAGGACTATAATGTAACAAGAGCTTGTTCAAATACTGAGGTGTTAAACCATTCAGGGCTTTATAAGTAATAAGCACGATTTTAAAATCTATACGATGTTTAATAGGTAGCCAGTGCAGTGTTGACAGAACTGGGCTAATATGGTCATACTTCCTGGTTGTGGTACCAGCTGGAGTTTGTTTATTAAGCGTGCAGAACAACCACCCAATAAAGCATTACAATAATCTAACCTTTAGGTCATAAACGCATGGATTAACATTTCTGCATTTGACATTGAGAGAATAGATCATAATTAAGATATATTTTTGATATGGAAAAATGCAGTTTTACAAATGCTAGAAATGTGGCTGTCTAAAGAAAAATTGCTATCAAATAGCACACCTAGGTTCCTAACTGATGACGAAAAATTGTCAGAGCAGCCATCAAGTCTTAGACAGTGTTCTAGGTTATTACATGGAATGTTTTTAGGTCCTACAGTTAACACAGAATTGAGCAGCAGGAAATTACTCGTCATCCAGTTTTTTATATCAACTATGCATTCCGCTAGTTTTTCAAATTGGTATGTTTTGCCAGGCCGCAAAGAAATATAGAGCATAACATCAAAAGCAAAAAACTGAAAACTAACACAGTGTTTCCTGATGATATCTCCCATGGATAACATGTAAAGTGTGAAGGGTAACAGCCCTAGTACTAAGCCTTGAGGTACTCCATACTGCACTTGTGATCGATATGATACTTCTTCATTTACTACTACGATTTGATGGCGTTCATATAAGTACAATTTAAACCATGCTAATGCACTTCCATTAATGCCAACAAAGTTTTCTAGTCTATGCAAAAGAATGTTGTGGTCAATTGTGTCAAACGCAGTGCTAAGATGGTCTTTCATGTTGTGTTGTACAAGTGTACAACTTTTGTACAACTTTTATTATTAATAAAAATGGAAAATGTTACTGACAAGCAACGTTTCAACCGTTGTGTTCCTCCCTGCCCGCGCTTCATTACAGGAGGGGATACACACAACATGTGTGTTGTTTGTTTAGGAGCAGAGCACACTGAGTCGGCTCTCACTGCGGATGATCTGCTCCCGATGGGTGATCTTTGAGGAGGACGCCCTCACTAGCATTCCTCGTGGCTTGGGTCCTGCTTCTGCCGAGGACTTCTTCGGTTTTGGTGGGTAAGGCATACACAGTGGCAGGTCAGGCTGGGGCTTGTTTGCACACCATGGCTAAAACCTGCTAAAAGACCTGCTAAAAGAGCTTGACAAATTAGAGGAGGTTAAGGACGATGATATTCAAGAGCTGCTTTGGGCCACAGATTTGTCCCTCCGTGCCACCAAGGAGACCACCAGAGCTATTGGGCAGTCTATAGCAGCCATGGTGGCTATGGAGCGGCATATGTTGTTGACCCTGTCCGATATCAAAGAGAAGGACAGGGTTTTCCTACTGGACGACCCACTGGCATCTTCTGGCCTGTTCGGCAATGCTGTTGATACTGTTGTCGACACTAACCTCGCCCATATGAAAGAATTGGGGTTAAGACTAAACACCAAGATAAGTGTGCTTTCTCCAGCACAGAGACCCACTTACCTGGGCATGGTGTAGGATTTGACCGTGATGCAGGCACGTTTGTCTCCTGCTTGGATCGAATCTATCCTCATGGCTGTCGCGAGAGTGAGAGAAGGCCGGTCACTCACTGTCAAACAGTTTCAAAGATTGTTGGGTCTGATGGCAGCTGCATCCAACGTCATACCTTTTGGTCTGCTGTACATGAGACCCCTGCAGTGGTGGCTCAAGACCAAGGGGTTTTCACTGAAGCGGAAATACACTTTGCATGATCAAGGTCACGCTGCAATGCTTACGTGCCTTAGACATGTGGAGGAAATCTTGGTTCTTATCTCAGGGCCCGGTGCTGGGAGTTCCTTGTCATCGTGTAGCGCTAATGACTAACACCTCCTTCACCATTCAGGGACTGGTCATGAGTGGCCGCTCAGACTGCGGTCTGTGGAGTGGTCGCCATCTCACATGGCACATCAACTGCCAGGAGATGCTAGCCGTGTTTCAAGCACTGAAACACTTTCTCCCAGATCTCATCAAGTGCTGGTCCATACGGACAACATAAAGGTTGTCTCTCATATCAACCACCAGGGTGGTCTGTGCTCGTGCCCACTTTACCAACTGGCACACCAGATCCTTCTGTGGGCCAAAGGGAAAGTCCTCTCCCTGAGAGCAGTGCACATCCATGGACATCTCAATCAGGGGGCAGACATCCTGTCGAGGCAGGGGCCGAGGCCCGGGGAATGGAGACTCCACCCCGATGTGGTGAATCAGATTTGGAGAGTGTTTGGCCAGGCTCAGGTGGATCTGTTTGCAACTCAGGAGACCTCGCACTGTGACCTCTGTTTCCCTTTGATTCATCAAGCTCATCTCAGACTGCATGCCATGGTGCAGACATGGCCGAAGATTCATCTGTATGCTTTTCCCCCGATTGCTCTGCTCCCAGGAGTTCTGTAGAGAGTACGCTGGGATGGGGTCAGTCTTCTGCCAGTAGCCCCATTCTAGCCAGCCCTAGTATGGTTCTCGGACCTTATGTTCCTTCTTGAAGGGTCTCCCCTGGAGATTCCAATCAGGAGGGACCATCTATCTCAGGCGGGGGTTTCATCCTTTATCCCCGCCCAGAGTTATAGAAACTGTGGGCATGTCCCCTGAAGGGGCACAGCTCTTAGCATCCGGTCTCTCAACTGTGGCTGTTGAGACCATACTCCAGTCCAGAGCTCCCTCCACGAGGAAATTGTACGCCACAAAGTGGTGTCTTTTCACTTCTTGGTGCAGTAACCGTCAGCTGGACCCAGTTAACTGCCCAGTTGGTTCAGTGCTGGAGTTCCTGCAGGAATGGTTCTACCAGGGTTACCCCCCTCCACCATGAAGGTATACGGGCCAGGGTATGTTCCTAAGGTGCCCGCCTTGGTTCCACGGCCCATCGTACTGCAAGCCTTCTGTCCTCCTCCTTTTCGGAACCCAGACCAGGAAAAGCTAAAACAACTATGTCCACAGAGCTGCCCTGTGGAGAAAATCAGAACAGTTATTTGTCTGCTATGGTCCTCCTAAGAATAAAAAAATAGTACACGTGAGATTGATTGATTGTGTGGTGTAAAGCTTCATTGATTATAACAGAACTTTGTGAGATCAAGATGAATTAAGATGAGTGACAGCTTAAAGTGCATATTCCAGGTTAGAGACCCGAGTGAGTTGATGTATAAAACAAATAATGTAGGAACTAGATTTTCTTTGAACTATACTTTAAAATATGCTATTATGGCTTCTGGAGTCATTTTTGTGAGAGAATTTTACTTCCACATCTGAAAACCGCCAAAACCGGAAGTGACGCATCGAGAGGGAGTGCAGTCCATAGGAGAACAATGAATCGCAATGACAGTTCGGACGCTGAAGAAATTTTAAGTGTTTATTTACACTTATGATAGACCACAGGACCATGAGCCTGCCATGCGGTCGAGAGAGCAGGGACAGGCCAGGATTAGACAGAACAATGGTCAGAAGAAACAAATTGAGTTGTGTGAGGAGAACAAGGCAGGTGTCTTGGTGAGAGACCAGAGTTAGCTTACAAATATACACACGTTAGCTAATGATATTTAATCAGGCAATGGTAAAGCTAATATTGGTCATCTATGAGTATTGATACTTACCGGTAACAGAAACTAATACGCATCGATCAGGCGTGTCACACTCGTTAACATCCGACTCTAACGTTACATGATATAGCGATTTTTCATCAACACAGGAGAGAGAGAGAGAGAGAGAGAGAGAGAGATAAACACATTTTTGTTTCATTATGTGTGGGAAATGTGAGGCCATGGTCACAATTGAGGAAAGTCAGTGCTGCAGGAGGTTAGATGCATTCTTGGTCTTAGTGGAGAATGTGACCCCCACACTTGCTGTGCAGCATCTGACTCTGCACCCAGGCTTTGAGGCTTGCTGTCTGAACCCATATTTGCTATAGACAGCCTATATGCACTTCAGACAGGAGCATGGACCTCTCCAGGCCAGCATACACATATTTAGGGAAGAGATAATTTATTATTCAGAGCTAAATACTTGTAATCAAAAAAAAAAAAAAAAAAATCACAAATTGTCTTACTGCATAAAAACTTGTTTATGAAGTTTACATCTGACAATAGCAAGCAGATCTACATTTATGGTTCATTCAATTCAGTTTTATTCATACAGCACTAAATCAACAAATATAGTTTCTTACCACTGTTAATAATACCTAACTCAAAACACAACATTGTAACTGTTAATATATATAGTCATGGGGTGAAGAATCACACAACAAGAAGTGCTCGGTAAATGCCCCAGAGGGTGGATTTATTTACAAGTGATATAGAGAAATGTCCAGGTGGGTGCTCCGGTGCGGTGGGTGCTCTCTTCCTTCATCCCTGTGCAGTAGATCCGTGCTGTGCTCTTGCGGGGCTGGTCGGTCAAACGCTGCTGTCTGTGGGAGAAATGAGAGGGCAAGTTAATGCTCAGTCTCAGGAAGAAGGGTCTCACATGTGGCAGGGCTTGCATGGCCCATGTAGCCGCCGCCTGATGAGCTGCAGCTGTGATCGATCAGCCGGTGATGAGGATGGGCAAGTGTTCCTTGCTTGTTTCCAGGGCGATGCTGATGAATCTTGCTGATGAACACTTGGGCTGGACCACTGGCTGTGTGATGGTCTATCACCCCCAACTTCAGCATTTGTTGTATTTCCTCCTCAGTAGCTTACCGATGAGCCTCAGGGATGCGGTAGGGCCGTTGCCTGACGATGAACCCTGGCAGCGTCCGGATGTCATGCTGCAGGATGCTGGTCTGCCCAGGAAGAGAGGAGAACACAGAGAACTGACCAACCAGATGCTGCAGCCCAGGGGTTGATGTCTACAACCACGGGATCAGAGACGGCGAGGGATGCGAGCTGGTTTCTAGTCCCAACCCATTTTAAGAAGGTTGCTGTGGTAAAGCTGCTCAGCTCTCCTCGTTCCTGGCTGGCGCACATGGTAAGTTATCAGCCCAATCCTTTCTAGCACTGTGTAGGGATCTTGCCAGGAGGCTGGAACTCCAATGGTGGGGCTGCCCGGTTGTAGTGGCGCTGTTGAGCCTGCTGCGCTTTTCTTAAGTGTTCCCAGACATTTATGGCATGACTCAGTCGATCCTTACCCTCATCTGTTATACATGCTCAATCACCGAGCAATGGGCTGCCGGCTGTTGTTCCCAGGCTTCCTTTGCCACATCCAGGAGGCCGCGGGGTTGTCAGCCGAAGAGGAGCTCGAACAGGGTGAAGCCAGTTGAGGCCTGAGGAACTTTGCGGATCCCGAAGAGGACGTAGGGGATCATAAGGTCCCAGTTGCGTTTGTCCTCCGCAAACACTAGTCTCAACATCTGCTTCAGAGTTTGATTAAAACGTTCAACCAGTCTGTCGGTTTGGGGATGGTAGACTGCAGAGGTCAGCCATTAGCCGGGACATAAAAGGGGTACCCTGATCGGTCAGGATCTCCGCTGGAGAGCAGGAATATTTCCTGGGCGATGGCTTTGGCGGTGGCTTTTTGGAGGGGAACTGCCTCTGGGTACCAGGTGGCATAGTCGACAATCAACAGGATGTGTGCATGCCCCGAGGCAGACTTAGGCAACGGCCCCACAAGGTCCATCCCGATCTGCTCAAAGGGCACCTCGATGATGGACAGCGGTATCAGCGGGCTGGGGTGGGGGGCATGCTGGGTGACGTCACTTGGCAGAAGTCAGACAGGCTTGGCAGAACCGCTTTACTTTGGCCTCCAGGCCCGGCCATTGGAAGCGGTCGCGGATCCGCTGGATGGTGTTCGTGGCCCCTAGATGTCCTGCCAAGGGATGTGAGTGGGCAGCTCTAATATGGTCTCAGTCTTCGTGCTGTACCAGCAACAATAATTGTGACCACACTGCTGGAGTCCAGGATGGCCCGGAACGGTTTCCCATTTACATTCACATCCGCTTCTAGAGCTCCAACCGGCAGGTCGCGGTGCACAATACAGCCTGCCAGCCAGGTCCGTCTGGGAAGCGCGGGGGCCTCCGTTGGCATGGGCCGCTCGCCTGCTTACTTGTCGCTTGGTGCCCTCCGGTGCACTTCGATCCTGGACCACCCTCCGGGGAAACGGCGGTGCTCGCTCCCCCGCATCCCGATGTTGGGTCGCATCTGCCAGCTCGATAGCCTCCATGAGCTCTGAGGTGGTGGTTGGGTTCCTCATCCCAACTGCCTGCCGGTGAGATCGGGGAAGGGCTCAGAGAAGTCAGTCTAACATGATGCATTCTGAGTGGCACAGATCGAGGACAACCCCAGGTGGGCTAGAATTTCCTTCTTTCCTCAGTGAGCCGCTGGAGGATTTGTCCATGTTGGAGGAGCGCTCGCCTGTGACAGAAACAACAAAACCGGAGACAACAACAAAAAAAAAAAAAAAAAAAAGCTGAGGTGAAGGAGATCGCTTGTCAGTAATTCTTCACTCATATGCCCGCATTCTTCACCAGTGTCACAGGGTAAAGAATCACACGACAAGGAGTGCTCGGTAAATGCCCTGGAGGGTGGGTTTATTTACAAGTGATATAGAGAAAGGTCCAGGTGGGTGCTCTGGTGCTGTGCTCTCTTCCTTCATCCTTGTGCAGTGGATCCATGCTGTACTCTTGTGGGGCTGGTCAGTCACACGCTGCTGTCTGTGGGAGAAATTAGAGAGCGAGTTAATGCTCAGTCTCATGGAGAAGTGTTTCACATGTGGCAGGGCTTGCATGGCTTATGTAGCCGCCGCCTGATGAGCTGCAGCTGTGACCGATCAGCCGGTGATGAGGATTGGCCGGTGTTCCTCGCTTGTTTCTAGGGCAACGCTGATGAATCTTCAGGACGCTCGTCACAATATATATATACCATCTGACCCATTTAAAAACATTTAACAATCTTTCAGTTTGGGTATCACACTAATGTGTTGTTAACTTGTGTTAAATCATTAATGCTATGCTAGATACACAACAACAGCCTCATCTTGTTGATCCTCTGGAAAGAGGAGCAGGTGTAGTGGAGGACAAGACAGTGCTGCGTTTTTGAGGAGCCTGTGGTGACCTGCAGTATTCCTCTCTCAGAGACTCAATGATGCCTGACGCATGCTGGGAGAAGCAAGAGAAAGTTTAGATTACATTCCTTACTTGCAATGTCTCCCAAAGCCTTATAAACACACCACATGGCAAAATAATTACCAATTAGCTGTGCAAACAATGTCACTTAGCTGTAACTAGACTTTATGGTTATAATATTAGCAAACTGAGGTTAACCTACCAACTATGCCATCTCATATGGCAATGTTTTTACACTGTATATAACGTTATTGCTAATGCTTACAAGCTAGCTGCGTTATGGTATATGCTATTTTCATACAAGGTTATATGTTAATTAGATTTTTTTTTTAACCTGCAATATGCACTTTAAGTGATTATAAGGAGAGTGTGCTTCAGAATTTTAATAAATTCACTCACTGATTCACTCTCCAATAACCATTTATCCAATATTGACATTTGTCATTGTGTAGAATTTACTACTTCAGTTAAATGAGTGAAAGTGGAGCAGATTTATCGGTTTTGATATGTTGACTAATTTAATGAAACACATGTAAAGTACCTGATTAAAAGTTTTCTTGGTCTACTTTAAAAAGTTTTATTTATTACTTTTAAAGTTAATATCCAGGTGCTGGTCATATAATTAGAATATCATCAAAAAGTTGATTTATTTAATTAATTTCATTCAAAAAGTGAAACTTGTATATTATATTCATTCATTACACAGAGACTGATATATTTCAAATGTTTATTTCTTTTAATTTTTATGATTATAACTGACAACTAAGGAAAATCCCAAATTCAGTATCTCAGAAAATTAGAATATAAATTAAGACCAATACTAAGAAATGATTTTTAGAAATCTTGGCCAACTAAAAAGTATAAAAATGAAAAGTATGAGCATGTACAGCACTCAATACTTAGTTGGGGCTCCTTGTGCCTGAATTACTGCAGCAATGCGGCGTGGCATGGAGTCGATCAGTCTGTGGCACTGCTCAGGTGTTATGAGAGCCCAGGTTGCTCTGATAGTGGCCTTCAGCTCTTCTGCATTCTTGGGTCTGGCATATCGCATCTTCATCTTCACAATACCCCATAGATTTTCTATGGGGTTAAGGTCAGGCGAGTTTGCTGGCCAATTAAGAACAGGGATACCATGGTCCTTAAATCAGGTACTGGAAGCTTTGGCACTGTGTGCTGGGGCCAAGCCCTGTTGGAAAATGAAATCTGCATCTCCATAAAGTTGGTCAGCAGCAGGAAGCATGAAGTGCTCTAAAACTTACTGGTATACGGCTGTGTTGACCTTGGACCTCAGAAAACACAGTGGACCAACACCAGCAGATGACATGGCACCGAAAACCATCACTGACTGTGGAAACTTTACACTGGACCTCAAGAAACGTGGACTGTGTGCCTCTCCTCTCTTCCTCCAGACTCTGGGACCCTGATATCCAAAGGAAATGCAAAATTTACTTTCATCAGAGCACATAACTTTGAACTACTCAGCAGCAGTCCAGTCCTTTTTGAAGCGAGACGCTTCTGACGCTGTCTGTTGTTCAAGAATCCGACAGCTGAAACCCATGTCTTGCATATGTCTTTGTGTAGTGGTTCTTGAAGCACTGACTCCAGCTGCAGTCCACTCTTTGTGAATCTCCACCACATTTTTGAATGGGTTTTGTTTCACAGTCCTCTCCAGGGTGTGGTTATCCCTATTGCTTGTACACTTTTTTTACCACATCTTTTCCTTCCCTTTGCCTCTCTGTTAATGTGCTTGGACACAGAGCTCTGTGAACAGCCAGCCTCTTTTGCAATGACCTTTTGTGTCTTGCCCTCCTTGTGCAAGGAGTCAATGGTCGTCTTTTGGACAACTGTCAATTCAGCAGTCTTTCCCATGATTGTGTAGCCTACAGAACTTAGACTGAGAGACAATTTAAAGGCTTTGCAGGTGTTTTGAGTTAATTAACTGATTAGAGTGTGGCACCAGGTGTCTTCAATATTGAACCTTTTCACAGTATTCTAATTTTCTGAGATACTGAATTTGGGATTTTCCTTAGATGTCAGTTATAAACATCAAAATTAAAAGAAATAAACATTTGAAATATATCAGTCTGTGTGTAATGAATAAATATAATATACAAGTTTCACTTTTTGAATGGAATTAGTGAAATAAATCAACTTTTTGATGATATTCTAATTACATGACCAGCACCTGTACACTCAGTGGCCACTTTATTAGGTACACCTTGCGAGGGGGTTGGACCCCCTTTTGCCTTCAGAACTGCCTTAATTTTTCATGGCATAGATTCAACAAGGTGTTGGAAACATTCTTCATAGAGTTTGGTCCATATTGACATGATAGCACGCAGCTGCTGCAGATTTGTCGGCTGCACATCCATGATGTGAATCTCCCGTTCCACCACATCCTAAAGGTGCTCTTTTGGATTGAGATCTGATGACTGTGGAGGCCACCTGAGTAAAGTGAACTCATTGTCATGTTCAAGAAACCAGTCTGAGATGATTTGAGCTTTGTGACATGGTGCATTATCCTGCTGGAAGTAGCCATCAGAAGATGGGCACACTGTAGTCATAAAGGGATGGACATGGTCAGCAGCAATACTCAGGTAGGTTGTGGCATTTAAATGATGCTCAATTGGTACCAAGGGGCCCAAAGTGTACCAAGAAAATATCCCCCACACCACTACACCACCACCACCGGCCTGAACCATTGAGACAAGCAGGATGGATCCATTCTTTCATGTTCTTTACGCCAAATTCTGACCCTACCATCTGAATGTTGCAGCAGAAATCGAGACTCATCAGACCAGGCAATGTTTTTCCAATCTTCTTTTGTCCAATTTTGGTGAGCCTGTGCGAATTGTAGCCTCCGTTTCCTGTTCTTAGCTGACAAGAGCGGCACCCAGTGTGGTCTTCTGCTGCTGTAGCCCATCTGCTTCAGGGTTCGACATATTGTGCGTTCAGAGATGGTATTCTGCATACCTTGGTTGTAACGAGTGGTTATTTGCGTTATTGTTGCTTTTCTATCATGTCTAACCAGTCTGCCCATTTTCCTCTGAACTCTGACATCAACAAGGCATTTTCGTCCACACAACTTGCCGCTCACTGAATATTTTCTCTTTTTCGGACCATTCTCTGTAAATGCTAGAGATGGTCGTGCGTGAAAATCCCAGTAGATCAGCAGTTTTTGAAATACTCAGACCAGCCCGTCTGGCACCAACAACCATTCCACATTCAAAGTCACTTTAACCCCCTTTGTTCCCCATTCTGATGCTCGGTTTGAACTTCAGCAAGTCGTCTTCACTACATCTAGATGCCTAAATGCATTGAGTGGCTGCAATGTGCTTGGCTGATTAGCAATTTGTGTTATCAAGAAACTGAATAGGTGTACCTAATAAAGTGGTTGGTGAGTGTATTTTAAAATTACTATTGCTTGTCAGTACATTCACTCTCACAAAAAAAAAAAAAAAAAAATCTGTCACTGTGGCGGTACCCTTTCAAAAGGAACTATTATGTAGCTTTTAGGTAAAAATTTATACATTTTAGATATTAATATGCACCCTTTGGGGTGGATAAGATACTAACGTGTAGCCTTTTGAAAAGTTACCGCCCCAGGACTTTTGTACCTTTTTTTTTTTTTAAAGAGTGTTCAGCAGTACAATTTAACCATATTTTAAAGACAATAAAAGTAATTATGCAAATGCATATAAAAGTGAAAGTGAAAAGTGAAAGTGACGTGACATACAGCCAAGTATGGTGACCCATACTCAGAATTCGTGCGCTGCTTTTAACCCATCCAAAGTGCATGCACACAGCAGTGAACACACACACAGCAGTGAACACACACACACCGTGAACACACACCCGGAGCAGTGGGCAGCCATTTATGCTGCGGCGCCCAGGGAGCAGTTGTGGGTTCTGTGCCTTGCTCAAGGGCACCTCAGTCGTGGTATTGAAGGTATATAAAGATAAAAAAAGCACTCTAAAGTCAAGATAATTGCATTTAATACATAACTGAAATTTAATCAATTACCATGGCATTATATGTCTAAAGATTGCATTCTGTTTGCACAGAAGTACATTCCTTAAGAATATTATTTACATTTTCAAAGTAAGCTAATTTTTACTTAATTTTCAAGAGGATCGACTTTATGTTAATGTTGATTAAATTACTTTGAGACTGTAATCTATCAAGCTACTTATTATCTTATTACTTATTATCAAACTTATGATATAGAGTAGTCTGGTTAAAATACAGTTAACCTCCTTATTTGAAAAAGCAGAATGCACTCATGAGAAACTCATGCGCTTACCAACACTGCCAAAAAAGACCAGAACCGACATCTGAACAAAAGTAGTAAATACACACACGTTCACAAGGGAACTGAACAAGAGACAGATGACAATAAGTGAAAGTGAAAGTGAAAGTGACGTGACATTCAGCCAAGTATGGTGACCCATACTCAGAATTCGTGCTCTGCATTTAACCCATCCGAAGTGCACACACACAGAGCAGTGAACACACACACACACTGTGAACACACACCCGGAGCAGTGGGCAGCCATTTATGCTGCGGCGCCCGGGGAGCAGTTGGGGGTTCGGTGCCCTTGCTCAAGGGCACCTAAGTCATGGTATTGAAGGTGGAGAGAGAACTGTACATGCACTCCCCCCACCTACAATTCCTTCCGGCTCGAGACTCGAACTCACAACCCTTCGATTGGGAGTCCGACTCTCTAACCATTAGGCCACGACTTCCCCGTGAAACTAAGGAAATTAACTAGGGGACAAAGGATTTTATATATATATATATATATATATATATATATATATATATATATTATATATATATATTATATTATATATATATATATATATATATTATATATATATATATATATTTTTTTTTTTTATTTTTTTTATGGTTTTTAAATATATTAATCTGCTGAACATAGACCTGCTGTAAAAAAGGAGCATGAAATGCTGCCAAAGGCTTGATGTCCCTAGTGGGACTTCAGCACACTGGGACTTCTTTCTTGTATCTTTAGGCTGCACAGTTCAGATTTAATTGTTTTCCTGTTGGCTCTCGGTGTGGTTAGTGGTTTGATTCTCATTTATCTACTTATCACTGCAGTTCCCTCAGAGATTTCCAGCCTGAGTCAGCAGTGCTGCCAGGTTTGATTACAACTTAACCTGCTAATGTTAGATTTTCTGATAACAGCCATCATAACTCTCTGATGTTACATTTATACAGTACAGTAAAAAAGTAAAAGTAGTTCACCAAAAAGCCAAAAAATTATGGCTTTTTAAAAAGCTGATGTTGTTCCAAATTAATCTTTAAATTAATCTTTACACAGCTTTTTGCACATAACAAAAGTTCTTAGTGGCCAAGGTTTTATTTTTTTATTTTATTTTTATTTTTTTATGCAAAATAACAAAGTTTACAATGAATCTTGACTGATTTGTGGAAGAGTACTGTGAAGTTGACCCTTTTGAAAAATTAGTACCTGTACACTTTAGCAAATATATATATATATATATATATATATATATATATATATATATATATATATATATATATATAATATATATATATATATATATATATATATATATATATAATGCATGTTAATTGCAATTAAATAATAATAATTTCTATTAAAAACAGTTATCTGAACCTTTGTGATCCCTTGTACTGACAATAATTTATGGTGAATTAAATTTAAAAAATACATTTCTAATGAAACTTAATTTTTAGTACTTAAACTGAAATTTAGTACATTTAAAATGGATTAACTTTGAATGTAATATCATTGTAAAACATAATTAATTAAATTGTAATATGTATTCAATTTATGTACATTTAATTCATATTATATTATGTGCAAATACATTTCTTTTAAGTATACTTTTACACTCAATACAATGTTGACCATAAATATATTAAATAAATATATTAAAACATTTTTAATATAATTTCATGACGAGAAACTACTGTTTTAAGGGTAGAATGAGAGAAAATGTGAGAGCAGATGTTTGTGATGAAACACTTCTCAATGCTCATCACTCAGTAACACTAAACTCACCTGGGGAGCCATTTGGTACGGTCCATTCCTAAACACCTGACCATTAACATGTCATTGCTTCTGTTCAGCAAGGCTCATCTCTCACAGGGAACAGATGCGGGTCAGCGCTGGTTTTAACCTCCCCTTATACTGGAATTTTACAACGTGAAAACTGTGCTGAAGAAAACCAAAGCATAAAGAAAGTCACTTGATGAGCACTAGAGTGTTTGATACGCTTCCTTAACTTTCTCAGAAGTCCATCTGCTTTGAAGAATTACCTTTAGTTTAAAAATATAATGTAGATCAGTCACACATTTTATATTAACATTGCAGTCTTTTGTCAGAGATTTCACCCAGATACACTCTATATAGTCCTCCAAGTGTGTGACGTGGTTGTGTAATTCTGCCATTAATAGCTAAACCATCTGCCTAATGTTTAAGATACTGGGGCCTGTAGGGTGGCTGAAGGAAGCTAGTATTGTGCCCGCTTAGAGACAGCTAACTACAGACCTCCTGACATAAAACTAGGAAAAATGACTAGGCACATACGCACAATATATATATATATATATATATATATATATATATATATATATATATATATATATATATATATATATATATATATATATATATAATACACTGCCAAAAGTGTCCATGATAGCTGGAGGAAATGGAAGCAAAATGACAAGATGTTTGCTGAGTAATCACATCAAGTTCGTGGATGATTTACAACAAAAATTCATTAATTTCATCAAGTATGCTTGATGATTTAAATGTGACATTTTTATTTTATTTTTACACCATTTACTTACTCAACTTCAATTACAATATGTGTTTGTATTATAATAAATAAATAAAAAATCAGACTACATAATCAGCAAAGGCAAAATAGTAAATGAAGATAGAATTTAAGAAATTAAATCAACAAGAGGCTATTATTTAATTGTATTACAGTTCATATTGGCATAATATATGGTTTCTGCCTAGTCATTTTTCCTAGTTTTATATCGTTGTAATAAAGATTGAATGCTGTATATAGCCTATATACACATTTATAAGCTAAAATGTCCTCTGAAACATTCACAAATAAGGTGCACATTGTCTCTGGACCACCGAAAAGAATTTATTTTAACTGTGATATTTAGTGTCAGTCGCCAGGGGGCGGTAAATACTCAATTTTACTTTTCTGGGCAGTAAATCTTTTTTTTTTTTTTTCTGAGACCCCACAACCTCTTTTTATTCTTTTGTTTGAAAGCAAACTAATTTCATCCCTAAATAATCAAAAGAACAAAATGTTATTTTAAAATGCATTGTATCAAATGTACTTTAAATATTAATTCTACAACCAAAAATATCTTTTTTTTAACTGTCAAGCTTATTTAGTGTAAAAACAAGAAAGGCAGAACAGAGTATAAAACAAATCCATTAAAATCAAATAACATTATTTTCACACTGTAAGCTATTATTAGAAGTTATAACAACAACTGATGATACATAAGTCATTGTTTTTTATTTCTGTATTCTGATTTTTTTTTGTTTTTATTCTGTATTCATTTCTTATTTATTTGTTTATTATTTTGTGGTGTAACAGCGCATGTGAATGTCTGTGTACAACACATGCTTTCTGTTTATTATGAAAATGTATGTTCTCAGCATTAAGATTCATCAATAGCCCAAAGAGTGCATTAGTGAAGGGGGCGTGAAATCTCACAGAGGGTGGGCACACACACACACACACACACACACACACACACACACACACACACACACACACACATATTTCCCTTCTGCTCTCTATTGTTGGAAAAATAGCCTACAATCCACAGCCGCAAACACAGTCTGGCGCTCCGGAAGGCCATCTAAATGAGTGTGCTTAGGTTTCTAAAATAACTCATTAACTTTTTAAAGAAAATATTTGTAAGAAAGGAAAAGAGTGACCAACACGTCCGCTGACACTATGCAGGATTCATGACATCACCAGCTTTCACTGTCAGGATCGCGCTCTTTCCCATCTGACACACACACAGCCTGCGCGCCGCGCGCTTTGTGTTGAGCTGCTCCGACTCGTTTTCGCGAATCGGTTCTTTTGAGCAGTTCATTTAAATTAAGCGGTTTAAAAAAGATTCATCGGTACTTCTACGTCACACCCGTACCCAAGTGTCAAGTGAAAATGTAAAAATTTTTGAATATTACATGCCAATGTATGCAACGTTTTTCTTTATGCTTTATTTCTTTAAGTCAGCCTTCATTAGGCTACAGCATTGAATTTTGATGTGTTTTATAGTTCACAGATAATTGAGACTAATGCTCATGCACCACGAAGTCCTGTTTAATTTGCTTTTCTTTGTAACTTGTAAATACCACTCAGACAAATGCTGATTTTCTTATTGCTCACATTAGGCTGTTTGCAGAAATAGCCTACTTTGGATGTAATTAGGCATGTTTCTCGTTTCTAATACAATGTTTTGCCTTAAAACCAATCTCTTTGTCATATGCGTAGTGTTAAAGCAGCACACACAAGTTGCAAGCATGTTTCCTGCACAATCGGCTATTTCTTAAATTACTTTTCGCCCCTTGATCAGATAATCCAAAAACGCGAGCAATTAGGATTATAGTCAGGTTTTATCATTTTCGAGTCGACAAAGACCGAAAGAACTATTCAGTAGGCTACTCTTTCCCCCCCAGGCCATATTCTACCTGAATAATACATAACACATCTGTACGTCTGTAAATAACTTTAGACGGTACGTCTGTAAACAAAACAAGCTTCTGACACCAAGACGAATTCCTTGTGTGTGCAAACACACTTGGAATTAGAGCTCTTTCTGAGAACCGCTCTGACCGGATCAGACCAATTCGCGAAGAATCGACCAGTCCAATTGGTGAACCGGTTCAAAAGAACCGACTCGAAAGAGGCGAAAAGAGCGATCTGAGGAGGAGAGGCGCATCTGGAGACAATAGGAGCCAATGCAGAGCTGCGCTTTGTCGCTCTGATCGAGGGCTGTGCCGTCAAAACACAGAAATACAGAGATGATGGAGCGCTGATTCTGGATATATTCCCCGTTGTTTCGAACTGTGAGATCTAAGAGGAAAGATGAATTCTGTTGAAGCGGCGGAGGACGGACCCAATGATTCAGACACGGATGCCTTCTTCAAAACAGGTACGATGAGAGGAGAGATGGAGAGACCGTGATCTCTGTAGAAACCTTGGCTTATATTACAATTGTTGGCGCTGTAAGTTTTATTTTTTCATCATTTCTGTGCATCATTTGCATGACGTTTACCTTCGCAATAGAGCCTATTCCTCTTTAATTTACCAATTGGTTATTTGATTTATTTTCACAGCTTTTTAATCTTATTTTGAATTTCTTTTAATGTATTTTTATTTAATACTTATTTTTCTCAGTTATTCAATTTTATTAGATTATTTTGTGTATTTGGCGATGCTTTGGCAATGTAGTTTTTCTTTACGAATCACGCTGAATTGGGAAAGGGATACTTTTTTAAAAATAAGCTCAATAGAAGATTAAAGAAAAAGATGGAACCCGAAGTCAAACGGAATCTAATGGGATTAATCATGGCATTATGTGGTTTAAGGATGCTTGAAGTGCAGTTTTGTGTTGCGGGGATGCTGAGCATTAGTTCAGATATCCAGTTTGGATTGACAGCTACACTGAGCTCTAGTCTGAAAGCCCAGCCCAGCACAAATCTCCTGAACAGCACCATACAGCTGCTTCTCATACATTATTACTCAGGATTGTGGTTATTAATTTGTATGTTGTAAAACACAAAATGGCTGGCTCGTGGTCATATATTACGACTAAATGGCAAATCACTCTCACTTTTATATCCTTAACTGGGATTCATGCTGGGCTCATTGGACAGTGATCGGAAAGAAGATAATTGCAAACACTCCTCTGTTAATACGTGTCATTTGTGTAAAAGCTCTTTGCTTTTGAGTGTTGGATGTGCCAAGAAGTTTTTGGTGGGATGTGTGCTTAGCAGCAGTTTAAGAGTGGCTTTATAGCAAAATCATCCTCTTCTATAAGCTTTTGGTGTTTATGTTAGGAAGATTGGAGTCAGGAGTTTACAGATTTTAGTTCTGGTGATTCTATAATTGTTGCCATATGCACATTTGTAACAAGTGATTTCCTTGTAATATATGTATCTAAACTATTTATGTTGTTCATATTGTCTTTGCAGAGTGGACAAACATATTTATAATATGTCTTTTGAGTTGAGTGCAGTTGTCATATATTAGCAATGATGTCACAACAACCCTTAACATCTAAAAGTGGACACGAGGTCAAAATAGAGACCCTGTATCATGTGCAAGACTCTGTATCATGTGCTGTATCTCTGGAGTTTATAGAGAGGAAATGGCTGATAGAAATGCTAATGTTTAAGTAAGTGGTCCAAGCTGTAAGACCCCTGACGAGGAGTGATGCATAAACCCAGCAGCTTTACACAGCGGGCTGTAGGTCAGGATGCTGGTACATTACAATCCCTCATGTGCACACACATGTATGACTACTGCATAACATGAAACAGAAACTTGTTTTTTCCACTTGTTACCTCAACTACACAACTGTGCTGCCTTTATTTCTGTCTTCTGAATGCGAGTGGGGTTCAAGGTGAGGTTCTTTGGAGGAAGTGTGTGAAGTATCTCAGTTTTTGAGCTGAAGGTCATATCTGCAAGCACAAGCTGATCAATAAGATTTTCAGAGTAAACTCACAAAAATAATTGGAAATGTTTACAGATTGAACCAGATTTTTAAATTTCTGAAGATTTTCTTTAATGTGTTTTTTTTTTTTTTTTTTTTTTTTCAGAGCTTGCTACCATATTAAAGTGCTGTTGGTGGCTGCCAGGGTGTTGATTTATGGTTAATAGTGTGTTCTAGGTGGCCACAACAAAGTCACTATCACATTCCAACCCAATTTCATGGGAAAACATAGCTATTTTAAAGGTTGTATGAATTTGTGGTTTCGCAAAACATGCAACAAGGTATGTGATAACGGTGTTGGAGAAACAACGCCACAAGCACATATTTCCAATGAGCCTTGCATTTGTACCATGTTAATCGTATGAAAATGATTTGTAGACACAAAAACAAGCATGAAGGTCCACCCCTAAACATAACTGACTGGGGCGTAAGCAGATTGCACGAAGACCCACAAATGAGATAATACAAATTAGCCACCAATTCACCAAATTTTTAAAAGTTTACAAGTTGCTATGAGATTGTCTTGAGTATTCTGCTCTCTAGTGCCTCCATCAATGTCCGTGGGATTTTATTTCATCTGCTCTGTAAGTCCAATCACAAAGTAATAGCAAACCTCCTCAACAAGCTGACAGAAAATGGTTCACGATCAGTTCCATGGCAGTATAAAGCAATAATGAGGCTTTTTTCTCACCTAGAACTTCAGAGTAAATAAAGAACAAAGCAGGCTATTTTTAGGCCTGATCATAAAGGCATTGTTGGGCTGTGCAGAGCATTGGTTTTGAGATCTCCAGTGCCAATGATTTGCAGATGTTTGGAGGGCCGGGTGATGTACAGTATCAAAGAGCAGAGGGGTTTTTACTGTGGTTTTACCCGGTGCAAGGGAGGACATCTGCCTGCAGACCACAGCCGTCGGCCCTCATCAATAGATGTACTGATACATCCTAGCAGCCCGTGCCCCTGGGGCCAACAAAAAGACAGGAGGATATAATGGAGGAAGAGAGGGACTGAGTGAATGGGACCATAAATCCTCCCCCTTCTGCCACATCCAGTTGTAGTGGGTGTTTGCCCTCCTAGAGAAAAGATGTTACGTGGCTGAGTGAACAGTAATCCATTCACAAGCGCCACACTCAGCGATCTGAAGAGGGTTTTATACCTTCAGCCACATATGGCTCACTCGCTGCCTGTGTATTCAGTATTAATGTTTAGATGAACTTGAATACCAACACAGGGCTATGTGCTCTTGGGAGAAAGACGCACGCTTTAGTACACTTTTAAAGAGAGTGTTTATCATGACCAGTGTTGGGGAAAGTTACTTTTAAAAGTAATGCATTACAATATTGTGTTACTCCCTAAAAAAGTAACTAATTACGTTACTTAGTTCATTTTTTTGTAAAGTAATGTAATGCATTACTTTACATAAACTGCTATGTTACTTACTGCTATGTTACTTTTTAAATCTGGGCAGGGCTTGCTTGTTTGTTTTTAATATAAAAAAGTTCTTCTTTTACAAATGTAAATGCCTTATCACACCAAAAGTGAAATGAATATGCCTCAGGCTGAAGGAAATGTAAATTCACATCTGTACAGTAGAGGGTGCAGCTCAAACAAATTGCATGAAGAATATGAAGCAGGAGAAGAAAGTTCAACACTATTCGACAATAACAAAAATGAAACACAAATGTGTCATTTTTGCTTATTAGTATGGTTGAATAAGATCATTGAAGGTCACTAGCAAAGACATTAGTTTATAAAATGGGATTAAATACAAATTATATTTGTCTTATTTAACATATTTAATTGTTGCAGGTTTATATAATATTCTTGGATTGCATTTGACTTTTTATTCATTTTGAGGAATACTGAATCTGTTTTTGTGCCGTGAGAAGAGTAAATAATGTTCATATTTAGTCTAGAACTACAGTAACATACTGTAACAGTGCACACACAACGCTTCTGAACTTACTGCCGATTTCTCTCAACATGGCAACACGAGAGCTGTCAGTCAAGACATGGCGAACAAGGTAACTAGCTTTACTTATTTGAAAAAGTAACTCAGATATTTCCTTCTAAATTAAAAAGTCATGCGTTACTTTACTAGTTACTTGAAGAAAGTAATCTGATTACGTAACTTGCTTTACTTGCAATGCGTCACCCCAACACTGATCATGACAATACATTAAAAAGAATATACTCTATATTAGCATATATTAGAACCAAATGTACAGTTTATAGTTTAATTTAGTTTATATTTTGAGTGCTTTTTGACACCACATAAGTACATATGTATATGTAATTTCATAATTATTTCTAATGTCTTTGAAATTTGGTTAAAAAATGTGTACTTTTGACTGTACTGACAAGCATTTAACCATTTAAAGTAACTTGAATATTGTATTTCATGTATTTAAATACATTTGTAGTTAAAAAATTCCTGTCATTAAGTTGCAGTTCAGTACCTTTAAAATATATTAAAGGATTAGTTCACTTCCAGAATAAAAATGTTTTGATAATTTACTCACCCCCACGTAAGACCCCTATTCCTCGGCAGGGATCATGTTGAGCCCTTTGAAGCTTCAATTAAAAAATAAACTAATACTTTAACTTTAAATATAATGTTTGAATATAACACTGCAGTTAAAATTACAATCAAGCATATTACATCAAAATAAATGTACTCTTTAAAGGCATGACAAAATATTATTAAAACAATTATTTAAAATGTGCTCTAAAGTAATTTAACATTTTATTTAACATTTTAATAACATTAAATCATTACTATTACATTTTTGCATTTTTTAAAACAACATACTTTTTAAGATTTGAAGTGTACTGCAGGTGCGCAATGAATAAAATGAACACTTCTTTTGCGAGTGTAGCTCTTTTTTTTATCAGATAATGGTTTAATTATTCTCTGAACCCATGAATACGCGAATATGAGGCACTGCAGCTCTGAATATTTGATTTAGCTGCTACTCTTAGTATAAAGAGGTTAGTTTCTGAGAAATTAGAGAACGACCTCTCTCCTCTCATAATAATTGTGTTGATTTTCATATTTGGACCCCTCCTTTGTTATCCTTCCTGTTATAAGCTGTTACTTCCTTCGGAATTCCTCTTTAGCACTGCTTATTAAACAGTAAATGACTGTGTGAAACTGGCTCACAACATCAGATGAGGCAAATATGTCTTTATATGCATTGATGAAATGAGCCATTGTGTGTGTTTGTGAAGCATCTGTGTTTTATTGTCCACTCTAAGGCCCCGTCCACACGGAGACACGCTTAGCTGTATATGCATAAATTTTGTATAGTATAGGCCAGACAGATCCGGTGTTTTGGGAGAGTGAAACCGATATTTTTTTAAACCAGGTCCCAGAGTGGATAAATCTGAAAACGCCACGCTTGCGTTTTCATGTGGACAGCAAATTTGTTTATTTTCTGAAACAATGACGTCATCAGCTCACGTCTTGCCCCTAGTCAGACACCGATACGTCACATAACGGCAACAAAAACATGAACAAAAACTGAACGATTGTCTTTTTATTAACTAACATTAACACAGATTAATAAATGTTTATGCATAGTCCAAGTCTTCTTCTCCGTTTTTAGTGTATCCCTGTGGCAGAATTACAGCACCACATGCTGGTCTGGCATGTATACTATCATTTTGTTTCAGTTTCGTGGTTTTGTGTGGACGCAGATATTTATTTTTAAGTCATGAATTCAATTCAATTCATCTTTTTATTGTCATTGTAAATAGACATACAACGAAATTATAGACTTTCCAATGTATACAGCAAAAGAAAAATAGAAATAAGTGATAAATATAAAGTAAAGTGCACAGATGTTATTGTCATTAATGCATGCTCTTGAATATCAAGAATTTGTTGTAGTGTGTTTTTTCATCTCAGAGTTCAGTAGGGTAACAGCTTTTGTTTTAATGGACCTATAGCATTTTCCAGAGGGTAGCAGTTCAAACAGATGATGGGCGGGATGATGTGAATCCTTTAGAATGTTGTGTGTTTTCTTCAGGCAACGTGTAATGAATATGTCTTCCAGGGCAGGTAACTGTTGGTTTGTGATGTTCTCTGCAGTCTTTGTGACTCTCTGCAGAGCCTTTTTGTCAGCTGCAGAGCTGCTTCCATACCACACCAGCATGCCATGTGTGAGTACGCTCTCAGTAGAACATCGATAGAATGACACAAGAAGCTGCTGTGACACGTTAATCTTCCTGAGCATTCTTAAAAAGTGCAGTCGCTTTTGTGCCTTCTTGACTAGCACCATGATGTTTATTGTCCATGAGAGGTCCTCAGAGATGTGTGTTCCCAGGAATTTAAAGCTAGACACTCTCCACCTTCTCTCCATTAATGTACAATGGTGTATGAAGATACTGTTTCTTTCTGAAGTCTATGATGAGTTCTTTTGTTTTCTTGATGTTTAGAGACAGAATATTCCCTGTACACCACACCATTAACTTCTGTACCTCCTCTCTGTAGGCGTACTCATTGCCTCTGGTGATCAACCCCACCACAGTCGCATTATCAGCGAATTTGATAATGATGTTAGTATCATGACATGGTGTACAATCGTGAGTATACAAAGAGTAAGAAATGGACTCAGCACACAGCCTTGTGGGACTCCTGTGCTGAGTGTCAGTTCTTGAGACGAGGAGAAAAAAAAAAAGATTGGATAGGGAAAGCTCTGGCTTAATGTGGATGTAGTGTAAGGTGGTTATTAATTTTTTAGTTAATCAATCATCTGATCAATACATTGGGTGGAGACAGGCCAGGCTTTAAGGGCAATGAGGAAGATTATTTGCTAATCCAGTCTGGAAATGTTGGATTGGTTTGACAGGGTTTATTTAAGGCTTTGTTCAGCAAGCAGCAAAAATCTGATTTCTTGGCATATCCAACTCAAATCCTTTTTAGTTGTTTGTTGTCTTAACTGAAATGGATTTTTTTTTTTTTTTTACAAACCTGATCCAAACCACATTTGTATGTGGTTTAAAATCCGATTAAAACTGGATTTCCGGATTTTTGGAAATAAACAGTCAGTCCGGACTGCATCAAGTACAGGAGTGTCTACAGCAGTCTCAGTTCACTCATTTACACTCACATGTAGCTTGTACTATGTAATCAATTGTGACTGAGTTCATGTAAGCATACAGATGCTTATGTTGTCTGATGTTCCTTGGTAGTTTAGTGCCACAACAAGATCTCATGCTCTCTTACATCTCTTGACATTGTACTGATGCTTACATCATTACTAAGGCAAAAGATGTAGAAATACCAGATACTGACTAAACTGTCTGAACAAATGATCTGCTTTACTGAAGTAAAATGATTATTGGAAAACTACAACAAAACATCTTGAATGTGTGTCACATTTTTCACAACCACACAATAACCGTTCTGACCTAAACATATAGGAAATTTTAATTTGAAAACAAATTGGATCCAAGTGTAGTGTGAACAAAGTGCAAAAGCTTTGTTATGAAGTAGAGCTAATGTGAATTAAAGACACCAGGCCGTGTGAGAATGTGTGTATGTGTATTATGAATGTGCAAAACAGTCTGTGGCTGGACTGACTGGATCTCTGACACACATGACCACTCTCTGTCACTCTCTCTCTCACACACACACACACACACACACACACACACACACACACACACACACACACACACACACACACACACACACACACATTGTAGATTCTCCAGTTGACACTCATTTATTGATGCACGGTGGGATATGCACTGTAAGCTTATGCAGACAATATGAGCATAATGCACTTAATATCTTTTTCTCATACAGTGCAAACTCTTATTCAGGGAAACAACCAACCAGAAACACTTAATGAACTGCAGGGATTGGTATCTCCTGAGCAACCTGGTATTAAATGTGTTTTTTAAGTCTCTTACAATATGATTTGGTCTTAAAACATTCATGAATCAGCATGCATCTTCTAAACATGATGCAGTCCTGGTTTGCTTTTTGGCAGATCTGGATCTGTTTTCACTCAGTGTAGTCAGAACAGAGAAGTGGAAATTGGCTTTGGCAAGTAAATAAAGCGTACTCGCCAGCTGGCCAGTCACTGTTATAATGACATAATGACCTATGCTATTTTGCTGTATATATACAAGGAAAGAAAAACAACACAATTCTATTGTAATGTTAAAAAATGCTCTTCAAGTCTGCATTATTTTTTTAAAAAAAATACAGTAAAACAGTAATATTGTGAAATATCATTACAATTTAATGGGGAAGTCGTGGCCTAATGGTTAGAGAGTTTGACTCCTAACCCTTAGGTTGTGGGTTCGAGTTTCGGGCCGGCAATTCCACGACTGAGGTGCAAGGCACAGAACCCCCAACTGCTGCCCGGGCGCTGCAGCATAAATGGCTGCCCACTGCTCCGGGTGTGTGTTCATGGTGTGTGTGTGTGCACTTTGGATGGGTTAAATGCAGAGCACGAATTCTGAGTATGGGTCACCATACTTGGCTGTATGTCATGTCACTTTATTAAAAAGACCTGTTTTCGTTTTTAGCAGCCATTACTCCAGTCTTCAGTTGCACATGATCCTTCAGAAATCATTACAATATGCTGACTTGGTGCTTAACAAACATTTCTCATTATTATCAATGTTGAAAACAATTGTGCTGATTATTATTATTATTATTATTGTTATTATTATTATCATTGATGAATGGAAAGTTCAAAAGAACAGCATTTACTTGAAATATATATATATATATATATATATATATATATATATATATATATATATATATATATATATATATATATATATATGCATTTATTTATATTACACAAATGTATTAAACAAACAAATGTACTTTAGTTTAAATTGATAATGTTTTCGGACACTCAGTGTTAATTGCAATTAACAGAACATGTACACACACGTATTTTAATGTGTTGACTAAAATAACTAAGCACTTCTCTAAAGCAAGACAAAAAATTATTAAAAAGATAATGATTTAAAATGTATTTGAAAGTGTACTCTCTTTAAGTGGATTTTATTGCATTATTATTATATTTTGCAAGTATACAGAGAGAGAGAGAATAACATTTTGAACGCAAATTGTAATATACACACTTTTCTTGAATGTTTCTATATGTGTTCATGTGTGCATGAGACCAGGCTGGAAACTGCAGATAAAATCCTTCAATACCACAGTCTGATTCAGACTGATTAAACTGACACACTGTAAGAGACACACACAGCCGGTGCTGGAAAATCCTCGGCTTCCTGCCAAAGTGTGTGTGTGTGTGAACAACCCCTTTCCCTTACACCACGCTGTCTGTGCCCCATTCGTGGGCAGTGTGAGATGTGAGGAAGAACAATAGAGCATGATAATCCAGCATCAGCACACACACACAAACACACTCCACTGATGGCCAGCATGTGTCTGTCTGCCACATCACCTCTTTTGCCTCTCATTTCTTGTAGTTTTTTTCTGTTTTCCAGTTTGCATTTTCCATCCCTTTACATACACACACACACACACACACACACACACACACACAAACACAATTTTGTCTATCTGACACACACTAGACTTCAGTTGTTTTTATCTGAAGATCACTATAATGACTTCAAACTAACCAAACACAAACTCCACCCACATTTATTTCTAAATCAGTGCATCCCCAAACTCACTTCTGGGGACACATATTTGTCCACAATTTTATATTTTTAGTTTCTCATTAACTAGAGCTATAAGTAACCCCTAACCCCAACACACAGTGTTAGAGGCAGTGGGTTTTTAGTGCGAGTGAGAGCAGATCTGAGTGGATTATAGAGTCATGATATGACGTTGAGGTAGATGGGCTAGTGAGAGGGATCCCCATTTCCGCAGTCTGTTCCTGCGCTACGTAAGCGTGGATGGACACTTAGCACTGCAGGCTAATGGAGTCAGATCACATTAGCTGATCATCTGCTTTGAATGAGGCTTTTAGGTGCACTGAGGGAATGGTTCCCTGGAGACCTGTGAGTCTGCATCTGCGCTCCACTGATTAAGATGCTGCTCCACTCACCATTCCAACAGCTAATTCTGCTCATTCTTAAAGTTTAACTACGTTTCACCTGCAGGCCTTTAAAAGGCTCAATGATAAATCAGACCTTATTAAAGGTGATGTGTGCACTGATGAAACGGTCAAATACATGTTCCTGTCCTATTCATTGTACTAACTAGAGCTTCAGAAAAATGACTTCACAGCTACTCTAATTGGCTGATATTTGGCATAAGAATGCAAAATTGTTTTTCACATTATGGTTAACCCCTGGGTTAACCCTATAAGGGCGTTTCAAACTTGAAATAGCTAATCCTGGGTCATCCTAAACCCTGGATTAACATTATTTCCATATTTGTGGTGCTAACAGCAATGACTGGATAAGTACACCACACAAGTGGTTTAAATAACAGCTCATGTTGCGCTTTTGCATCAGTGAGTCAATTGCTGAAATATATTAAAGGGTTAGTTCAGCCAAAAATTAAAATTATGTCATTAATTACTCACCCTCATGTCGTTCCAAACCCGTGAGACCTCCGTTCATCTTCGGAACACAGTTTAAGATATTTTAGATTTAGTCCGAGAGCTTTCTGTCCCTCCATTGAAAATGTATGTACGGTATACTGTCCACGTCCAGAAAGGTAATAAAAACATCATCAAAGTAGTCCATGTGACATCAGAGGGTCCATTAGAATTTATTGAAGCATCAAAAATACATTTTGCTCCAAAAATAACAAAAATTGTGACTTTATTCATCATTTTCTTCTCTTCCGGGTCTGTTGTGAACGCGTTCACAACACTGCAGTGACGCCGCTGACGTACGACGCTGCTGACGTGTTTTCTTTGTTATTGGGCACACCAGAAAACACGTCAGCAGCGTCGTACGTCAACAGTCACAGCAGTCGCGTTCACAACAGACCCAGAAGTGAAAACAATCCTGAATAAAGTCATAATTTTTGTTATTTTTGGACCAAAATTTTTTTTCGATGCTTCAATAAATTCTAACGGACCCTCTGATGTCACATGGACCACTTTGAAGATGTTTTTATTACCTTTCTGGACGTGGACAGTATACCGTACATACATTTTCAATGGAGGGACAGAAAGCTCTCGGACTAAATCTAAAATATCTTAAACTGTGTTCTGAAGATGAACGGAGGTCTCACGGGTTTGGAACGACATGAGGGTGAGTCATTAATGACATAATTTTCATTTTTGGCTGAACTAACTCTTTAAGCATATACAGCTATAAATTTAATGTTAATTTGATCATTCGGATCTCTTGATCTTGGAGGAATTTCATGAGAAATTCTCAAGCTATTAATTGATAAGGTCCAGATCTGAGCTCAGTTTGAGGCACCGTTGAGATCACATGATGTTACTAGTGTCTGTTTCTGAGGAGAAAAGACTGAGAAACAGTAGAATTGAGACAAAAAGACTCCATTTGTTTAATCTCTATGTCAACTGAGATTTTAAAGAGATCTCATTTGAGATGTTTCTTTCTTAGGGATGTCTGTGTCTGCCGGGTTTCTCTGAAGGGTGCACAGCTTTGATAGAAAGAGGAAATGAAAGCACCTTTTGAAACCATTCCAGTGGAAAGAACATGATTCCTTCTTTATTGTTTTCCACGTGTGGGGGGTACGATGAACTTACCTCACCTAGGCAGGACGTACACGCTCACATGGCCACAGGCTCCATGAGGATTCATGCAGGGAACCAGAGAGTGCTCATGCATTTTTAATTTACTGCTAACTGAGTGAGCGAAGATTTGAGAGACAAAGACAGAGACAATGAGGACAAGAAGAGTCGCTTGCAGCTGGACATTAGTGCCATTTGCTTAGATATACAATACTGGATTTAAACTATAAACAATTAAACTTTGCCATGTAACTTGACCCATTTTAGAACTTGACCTGTACATATATAAAGGATTTCTCAAATCAAGCACCTTGTTAAGGAACTAATACTGTCCTAAGTGATCAGACATACATATTTCACCTTGTAAATGATAAATACAAAGGCACAATTTGAAAGATTTTTGTAAAAAAATATCCCAAAACCTCTTGCGCAGTGTTATAAAGTTCATGCAGTTGTCCACTTACGTCATCCCAAAAGTTCCCAAGGATTTTTAAATCCAGAGAAATTCCAATTTTAAATAATGGCTCATCAAAGACGTATTATCCGCACTATCTGTTTCCACTTGTAGAAACTATGGCAGCACACGTGGACACAAATGCTGCTGTACAGTTAAACTAAATCCATTATGGCTGTCACAAATAAAATTAAACTGCAGCATTAAATTTAGATCTGCTCAATGTTGCATTATTATTCTTTTTTTCCATGTTTTTACAGTGTTGTGCATTATAACCAATCACGCACAAGTCTGTTGAGTTTATGAACGTAACAGCCAATCAGGGGGTCATTCAGATCAGTCATCGCTGAAGCACCAGCATTTTGTTGTTCAGTGTGTGCGCTCACTGAGTGAATTCTCTCATCATAAATAACAAAGTGCAGATGTACGTATGATGCAATTAGGAGATTTATTCATCAAACTGTGTATCGACAGCTTTACTGATTATAAGGGGAGTTTTTGAGGGTGCTTAAACTCGCGCTAGACTGAAGTCAGTCATAATGTTCTTTGACAATGTAAATGTTCTTTGCTCGCTTTCTCTGTATAATTTATTCACTGTTTATTCAACTTTGGAATGTACAGGTAATAAAAAACCAGAGCACCCTAGCAATGATTTAGCAAACACCCTACACTTTTAATAATATTTTCAAGAGTAATATTTTGACTTTCTATGAACAGTTCTTAAAAGAGAATTTATTCTGTATTGTGACATACACTGTATTGTGAGTGAAACTGATTATCAAAAAAACAAAAGTAAAAAAAAAAGTGTAGTGCAGGACTTGGTTCCCCTCATTGGTTGTTGGTTGGATGGAGGCATCTCTAAATGTGAGCTTATAGTCGATTGTAAGAAAGGGGCGGAATTTAAGCAGACTAAAAGACTTGTCCAACATACGAGTTATGACATTTCGATTCAAATTACAAGGTCACAGCAAATAAATAAAAGAATTACACATTTACTTGGATCGGTCATTTACAGTAAATTAAATAATATGCTTTTAGAAACTAGATTTAAATTTCATGCCAACTCTAAAACCCCTCAGACCACCTTAACAACTGCACTGCAATACTCTGACAACCACCCACCACTCTGTAGTGCTGTGCATTTTTAAAGAAACATTTAAAATGTAAAAATGCAATTTCTCTTATTTTTCATATGGGGATTTCTACATCCTGCAGTATAATGTTGACTAGTTGTGTTCTTTCAGGTACAGTAATGTTCGAGTGCTCTGTTGTTGAGATGAAATTGAGCAGGACAGTAGACTGCTGTGTTCAGCACACACACACACACACACACACACACACACACACACACACACACACACACACACACACACACACACACACACACAGATGAAAGTGTAGGGTAAGCTAGCTAAGGCGAACAGACTGCTTGTGCAAGAAGAGCTGCTTGGCTAATGCTTTTAGAGCGTTATATTTCACTGGGAGAGAGGCGAGTGGACAGAGAGATATAAACAGTGATGCTTGATGGAGGATGTCTGGTTGTCTGTGAAAAGAAGTACTTTAGCATACTTCTAAAAAGAGTACTTCATATAGAAATAATATACTTTAAAAGAATATACTTATGCAAACTGAATGTGCTGTTTTCTGACACCTATTTGCATGTCACATGCAATTGAATGAAAATGTATTAGAGTTTAAATGTACATTGAATGCAGTTAGCTGACTGGTGCAGGACAATAGAACTACACAGAACCACTAGTTTAAGATGGTCTAGCTGGTTTCGCAGCATGGCCAAGCTGACATGTGCCAGACCAGTCTGGAAGACCAGCTAACCAAGGTGGATTTTTTTTAGCAGGAAGTGGTTGAAATGAAGTGAGCATTAGCTGTTGTTGTAGCAGAGTGAGCATGGTTGAATGTGAAGCATTGTGGCTTCAATGGCTTGAGTTTGCACGTTTGTGTATATGTGTTTCTAGGGTCATGGCTCTCTTTGTGATTGGCTAGCGGAGTGACGACTCAGCTGAAGGCGATAAACAATGACCTTAGCAGTGTGCAAGCATGCATGTGGACGTGGACAACTATTTCTTGGGACTGTTCAGCACACTGAATCTATAAACAGCCTGTGTTTATAAAACCCCAGAAAACAGATAAACCATGCTGTCAGGAGTGAGTATTTCAAATTTCCGACAATTATGGTGTTTGTAGTTTACAAAACTTAATTTCCATGACTGCAGTCATACAGTATATTCTCATGGATGTAACCTGTGAAGTGCATTAAACCCAGTCCACAGATCCAATGTGGTTTATATCATGAACATCACAAGTTGAACATAAATTGAACATTTGCAAGACAAATGTAATTTTAGTGAATAACTGTTAATGCATCTGTTCTGACACATACATTTGCATTACAAGATAATAGTTGTTGTTGTTGTTTTCAAATCTCTCATTCATGACACCATGAAAAATGTTGGCAAACCAATAAGATTTGCACTTTTGTCACATGACCAGAGCTACTACTGTTATATAAAACTACAACTTGCTCTGTTGTATTTAGTGTTATATGATAAACACCAAAGCGAATACAAAAATCTGAACTGCTGTTTGAAATGTAAATACTGTCTGATTACCTTCTCAAGGGCAAGCCGGTATCATACATGGAAAGTTGCATAGTGCTTCACAACAAATCTAATGCAAAAATCTGTCTGAACCTGAATATGTATTGGTGTGAACCAAAACATAATTGCTTGACAATTTGTAGCGACTTTACATTTTGTTGAATTAGTGGCTAATTGTATGAATTCGTATAATCTCATTTATTCATTTTTGTATGGTCCTCTTACAGTTACAGTTATATTTAGGGGTGGGATTATTATGGGTGGACCTTCATTCTTACTTTTTTCCAAAAAATCATTTGGAAAATAGTAAAGTTTTCCATTAGATCGGGTTGGTGTAAACTATCTTTAATTCATGGACCATTTGATGCATACATAAAGGCAAGAGCGTTTCCAAATTAGCTCTAATCTGATTGGTTGGCTCTTATGCAACTTCTAGTTTTTATTGGTCTTACTGGAAACTAAATTATATTTACAAGTTCCCAGACTGCCATAATGAACAATTTTGAAGATGAACTAGTCATTGGATTTAACAGTTTGCTTGGTTTGTGATTTAAATTTTTGAGAGGTGGACAGAATTTATTTGAGACAATTAATAGCAAATAAACCATATCTGCACTCATTAACTTTAAGAATTCCAGCTACAAAGTTTACACATTTTCTGCAGATGTATTTATTATTGTCTGTACAACTGTTCACAGAGACTGTTACACATTTATTTCAGTGAGCTACCACTTTGTTGCAAATATTTTGACATAGATATTATGTTCCTGATCATGAGATTCACTCTTTAATGTTGGTTAGATGTGCAAGTGGGCAGTTCCTATGTCAAAATAAGCTGTGATTTCTGCTGACAGTTAAAATGTTTCTCAAAACACAAGAGTCAACCAACACATTGTGCAGGTATTGTTATCCAATATCTCTAAATGAGACATGAAGGCTTTTAGCAGGTGGACTGATGTGCAGAGAGGGTTGTAAATCTCAGATTTTTCTCACAGGCTGTTATAAAACACTGAGATGTGTTTGAGATGGTTTGTAATGATATCACCCTCCTCATGTCTGGCTAGAGAGAGAAATGGGCTCCCCATTGACAAACTCTGCCAAAACCCTCATATACGTATATCTGCTTTCTGGGAACATCTGGAAAAACTATCCATTCTAAGCGAGAGAGAAAAACCCTCTTGTTGAAATCTTAAGGGGGAAATGTCTTAAAGATAAGTAACATGCAGCTGGTTTCCTACCAAAAACAAGTGTGTGTTTGTGGAACATGGACTGCTGGAGAAGTCTGCTGTGATATGTTTTTTTTCACTCCTGCTTCACCTTTTCTCAAAGAAGCAAAGAAAATGACCAGCACTCTAGGTGGAAAATGCTCTCTCACGACTAAGAGCACTTTGGCTGTCACTGGTGTAATCACTGATGATCTGAGTTTGGAGTCACTGGCATGGACCAGACAGCCTTTACTTCATACTTAGATGTATGAATAGTGTGTGTATTTTTGGGATTGTGCTGGAGTGGAACACAGCTGGTGTCTTAATGAACACACCAGGAGCTTTGGCACAGTAAACCATACTGCTGAGTGCCAGTTAGAACTTACTGTAGCTTTTAAGAATGGAGAGAAAGACAAAGAAGCTGTCAGAGCCAACTTCATACAGCCTGATCAATGATGCTTTAGATGTAGGCTTAGAACTGATTCAGTGCCCTTACAAAAGTTTACCAATGTTGCTATAGTTACCATGTTTAGTATGGTTTAGGTATAGTATACTATGTGTCAAAATTAATATTGGCCCAAAGTTGCTGCCTTTTGGTAAATCTCACCGTTTTGAAGCCAAATAAGTAATTTAGTGTATGTGATTTGTGCAGAACCACAGAGTTTTTGCTTTGGGTCATAATTGTCTAAAGATATTAAAGTAATTATCAAGCCATATTTTGAGACCAAGGGTGTGTTTCCCCATACAACGAAGTAATTCACTCACTGCTTAACCACCATAGTACAATGCATCATTGTAGAAACTAAATAGCTAGTCACAACTAATTCCTGAACATAGGCTCATCTCCATCGTTGGAACTATGGTGGTTCAACAATATAGGACTGTCGTTAATTACATCATTTGCGTGTGGTGGAGTAATGACTTTTGTTAATTCATTGATTAGAGATCTCTGAGATGCTGCTGCAATGAACATGGCAGCTGATGACTAATTTTTGTTTGTCATTTTGCTTTATTTGATGTTTGATTCATCACAGGTTCCCTTTTATGCCATACTCCGGGAATCGCTTACACATTTATGCACATGTGCAGTCTTAAAAAATGGTACTTATCAATGCAAGCTAAAATATATAAAGTCAAATGGGTATATTTAAATGGCATGGGATATATAGATTGCACTGCATGTTATCGTGCCCAAGAGTAAAAATTTACCGTAATTTCCGGACTATTGAGCGCACCTGAATATAAGCCGCACCCACTGAATTTTAAAAAAATTATTATTTTGAACATAAATAAGCCGCACATGTCTATAAGCCGCAGGTGCCTACCGGTACATTGAAACAAATGAACTTTACACAGGCTTTAACGAAACACGGCTTGTAGCAAAAATAAATAGGCTTTAACGAAACAAGGCTTGTAACAAAAATAAACTGGCTTTAACCAAAACTGTCTTGTCACAAAAAAAAAAAAAAAAAAATTAGCAGTAAACAGTAGCCTGCCAAGAAAGTCATTGGTCACTATCTTCCTCCTCCTGTGCACTGAAACCACTGAAGTCATCTCCTTCGGTGTCGGAGTTGAAAAGCCTCAGAATTGCTTCATCCGATATTGGATCGTTTTCATTGTCGCTCTCGTCACTTTCATCCGGAGGCAAATCCCCCGCTGAGCCCTCTTCAACACGCAGCAGTCCAGCCTTTCGAAACCCGCTGATGATAGTGGATTTTTTGACAATGCTCCACGCTGTCAGGATCCACTGGCAGACTTGACCATAAGTTGCTCTTCGCATGCGGCCCGTTTTAGTGAAGGATTTCTCCCCACTTGTCATCCAAGCCTCCCACTGAACACGGAGCGCCACCTTAAATGCACGATTTACACTGATGTCGAGTGGCTGCAAATACTTAGTTGTGCCTCCAGGAATCACAGCTGGAATTGAGTTTGTTCTATTGATGGCTTCTTTCACTGAATCTGTTATGTGGGCCCTCATGCTGTCCAAAACGAGCAATGCCTTGTTCCTGTGAAAGAATCCTCCCTGTCGCTTGCCGTAACACTCCGTATGCCATTCATGCATTAGGCTTTCCGTCATCCATCCTTTCTTGTTGACTTTCACAACAATTCCTCTCGGGAATTTTTCTTTCGGCATCGACGTGCGTTTAAAAATCACCATCGGTGGAAGCATTTCTCCCGATGCTGTGCAGCTCAGAACACAGGTGAAATGCATTTTTTCATGCCCAGTTGTTTTCAGCGTGACGGATGATTCGCCTTTCCTGTTGACAGTCCGAGTGAGAGGCAGGTCAAACGTCAGAGCAACCTCATCCATATTTATGTTGTCGTGCGGGCCGATGGAATGCTCCGCTATCTTTGCATCAGTGAATTTGCGGAAGTTTGAAACTTTTCCTCGTAGTCGGGAGGGAGCTGCTGACATAGACTCGTCCGTACCCTGATGGACAGGCCTTTACGTCTCATAAATCTGAGACACCACGATGGTCCACCTCTAAAATCCTCAAACTTCATTGCGGTGGCGATTGTTTTGGCTTTCAGTTGGATCTGCACAGTTGAAACACCTCGGCTGTCTGCTCTCTGTGTGTTGACCCAGTCTTCGAGCTCATTTTCTAGTTCAGGCCATCTGCTTTTCTTCCCCCTGAAAGCTTTAGTTGTCTTTTTGCACTGAGTCAATTCCTCACGCTGCTGTTTCCAACGTCTTATCATCGACTCATTAAGACCAAGCTCCCGTGCAGAAGCTCTATTTCCTTTTCCAACAGCCAGATCAATCACCTTCAACTTGAAAGCTGCATCATATGCATTTCTCCGTGTCTTTGCCATGATGAGGGTGACAAAATGACTACCGTAATCAGAATGATGGGAAGTTTGAGCTCGCTCGATTTAATCTAAATAGTAAACAAAAAAGTTGTTTGACCTTAACCCGTTCAGCAATTTCATTGGTCTAATGAAAGCTTCGTACCGCCAAAAAACTGAGCACGTCACAGAATGTTTTAAAAAAAAAAAAAAAAAAAAAAAAAAAAATTGAAAGCGGGAAAAATCCATATATTAGCCGCGTCGTTGTTTAAGCCGCGAGGTTCAAAGCGTGGGAAAGAAGTTGCGGCTTATAGTCCGGAAATTACGGTATTTAAATCCACATATCTTAATGACAAGAAATTATGCTTCTGACCATAGGTCGATGTTGTTAATGACAGAACTTGTGACCATAGTTAGCTAACGATGCTTTTGGGAAACGCACCCCAGATTATCATACAGATTTAGGGCTGCATGGGCTCTTTTGATTCAAAGAAGTAAGTCACCACCTAGCAACTAACCCTAACACCTTAGCAACTGCCTGTAATTGCAACCACCTTATTGTGGCAGGTTTTGTACCAGTATAATTTACATTTTCTTCTGAAAATGTCAAAATATAGTCTTAACTATTTCTTTTTTTTTTTTTTTTTTTTTTTTGATTACACATGGCAGCTAAAAGTTTACAATTTACCAGTACCCCTTCAGGAACTCGAGCTGTGTTGAATGCTATGGGAGTGCCTTCAGCATGACCACACTTTGAATCACATGTGTAATCAGTCCAATAGATGGGCGAGACATCACGGGCAGGGGACATGATGACCAGAAAGCTATAAAAGCACGTGCGGTGGAACCGGCATCAGCTTTCTGTCATTCCGCCCGCGCTATTGGTCGGTCATGACAGCTATGGTGGCAGCAGAGAGGCATCTGTGGTTGACCCTGTCCGATATGAAGGAAAAGGACAGGGTCTTCCTCCTCGATGCCCGCTTGCACCTTCTGGCCTGTTCGGCGACGCTGTCAACTACGTTGTCGACAAGTACCAGGAGGCTCGTAAACAAGTGGCGGCATTTCAGCAGTTCCTCCCTCACCCCTCTCCAGCTCTGCGTACCAGCTCCTCTTACAGGTAGACCCAAAAGCAGAGCATTGACTGGGTCGGGGGCTTCAAAGCCTAAGCCATATTTAAGAACTTTTCTGGAGGCTGGGAAGTCCTCAGTGAAGAAGTCCTGATGCCAGTGCCTCAGGACTTCCGAGGGCAGGACCCACTGGGGAAGCGTGAGGTCCAGCATATATCACAGTGCCCGTCTCTCCTCAGTGCCCTCAGGAGATCGGTCTGCCAACCCTGCCAGTGTTACAGGGCGTGGTCTCCTGCGAGCACTTCTCTCAGCTACCGCCCAGAAACGTAGCATACTAAGAGGCTCACTACCTCTACGGAGGTCTCTAGAGCAGCTAGTTCGGCCATCTGATTACACCAGAGGTCAGTCTAGAGAGAATGATTCAATTAGTAGATTATTTTGCAGTGTAGAAACTACTGCTAAATGTGTCTCAGTGGGTCCTGCACACTGTAGAGAGCGGCTACAGAATCCAGTTTGGTTCTCCTCCGCCTCCTTTCAACGGGTCTTTGAGCAGGCTCTGGTAATGGAACAAGTAGTAGATACTCTTTTGAGGAAGGAGGCCATCGAGGTGGTCCTTCCTTACGAAAGAGAGTTTGGGTTCTACAGCCGGTATTTTATAGTTCCAAAGAAGGATGGGGGGTTGCGTCCAGTCTTAGATCTGTGTCAGTTAAACGACTCAGTCATGCGACTGAAGTTCAGATTCTCACACTCAAACAAGTCATGTCTCAGATCAGGTCTGAGGACTGGTTTGTCATGATCAATCTAAAATACGCATACTTCCAAGTCTCCTTCCGTCCCAGTCACAGGAAGTTCCTGAGGTTTGCTTTCGGGGGCAAAGCTTACCAATAACGGGATCTTTATTTTGGCCTTGCACTCTCACCCCACACTTTCATGAAATGTGTTGATGCAGCTCTGGCTCCCCTGCGATTCCAGGGTATCCGCATACTCAATTATATTGACGATTGGTTGATTTTAGCTCAATCGGAGCAGATGGCAGTTTGACATCAAGATGTCGTTCTTGCACACATGAAAGAATTGGGGTTAAGACTAAACGCCAAGAAAAGTGTGCTTTCTCCAGCACAGAGGACCACTTATCTGGGCGTGGTGTGGGATTCGACCACGATGCAGGCACGTCTGTCCCCTGCTCGGATCGAGTCGATCCTCCTGGCAGTCAAGAGAGTGAGAGAAGGCCAGTTACTCACTGTCAAGCATTTTCAGAGATTGCAGGGTCTGATGGAAGCTGCGTCCAACATGATACCTTTTGGCCTGCTATACATGAGACCCCTACAATATTGGCTCAAGACCAAGGGGTTCTCCCAAGGTCACGCAGAGTTGCCTATTTGCCTTAGACATGTGGAAGAAACCTTGGTTCTTATCACAGGGCCCAGGATCTGGGAGCTCCTTGTCACCATGTAACGCTAGCGAAGGATGCATCCCGCACTGGAGTGGCCACCTTGTGGTCTGTGGAGTGGTCGCCCATTCACTTGGCACATCAACTGCCTGGAGATGCTTGCCGTGTTTCGAGCACTGAAAAACTTTCTCCCAGATCTAAGATATTGTCATGTGTTGGTGCGCACCAACAACACACCGACAACCCGCCCTTGATGTCTCGCCCATTTATTGGACTGGTAATACATGTGATTCAGAGCGTTGCCATGCTGAAGCATTCCCATAGCGTTCAACGCAGCATCTCATTCCCTTCAGGGAATCATGGTAACCATGTGTAACCTGGAGACGATTTTTACTGTAACTGTAGTAACTATGGTATTTTGGAGGATACAATGGATACCATGTTTGGTGTGTGTGTGTGTGTGTGTGTGTGTGTGTGTGAGAGAGAGAGAGAGAGAGAGAGGGTCATTGGATGAAGGTACAGTAGCTAGTGAACAGAGAGCAGATGCTCTTAGAAACCACAAAAAATACAGACTTTGGAAACTGCTGTTTGATTGCATTCACATTGCCCTTGGACAACAATTAATATGACTAATTTGGGATTCTTAACATGATACTTGTGCGGTGCCTTTGCAAGGCATAAAAATCAACAAAAATAATAAATTGTATCTCACAAAACCTGGAAATCTGATATTAACATGAACAAAGGTTCAATTAAGCACATGTGTAAAGTGATTCTGCACATGTAGAAATGTATATGCACACATACAAACATTCAGGCTGGCTTCTGTGATGCATTTAACAATCTCCAAAATCTGACATGTTGGAATTTGCATCCTAAAAGATGTGGCAAGTGAAATGGGAGCTTTGTATAGAGCAGCAGTCCAGGACATATCAGTACTGATTTCATATTGTACAGAAAGGCACACACAGACATTCCTGTTCCATCGTAAAGGAACTGCTCACCAAAAAAAAAAAAAAAAAATCCCAATGACTTTCTAAACCCATTTGCTGTTTTTCTGTGGAATTCAAAATAATATGTTTTGGAGATTTTTTATGCAGCATTTTTCCATACATGGGCAATTCATAGTGGCTGTGACTTCCAAACAGCAAAAATTGCAAAAACACCATAAAGGTAATTAATGTGGCTATATACACCAAAATTCCAAATATATATCAATAAAACCACATTTTAAGGATATTTTTTTTGTGAATAAATATCCTACATTTTGGACTGTTCGACACAAAACTATTCTATGGCTTCAGAAGAAAGAATGACAATAAGGTGAGTAAACAATGCCAGAATTTAGATTTTAAGGTACACTGTTTCTTTAAGGAAATAATGCTGACATCTGGGCTATGCTGGTTGTTTCATGCTGTGGTTGGGATGGCAGACGTGTATGCGTGTGTGTGTGTGTGTGTGTGTGTGTGTGTGTGTGTGCGTGTCCTAGTTTGAAAAATTTTGGACATTTGGTATTCAACTTGGATCTAAAAGACCTGAAATGCTGACTTGTATTAAGATGACATGGAAGAAGAAAAAAAATTACATTTTGACAACGAATCAAGTCCAGTCATGTCTTATTGCGGTGGTCTATGGCATTTGACTGCTGTTGCCCTACATTGTGTTGGCAAGCGCTTGGCCAATTTAATTTTTCCTCTTCCTTAACTAAAGGGAAATGATGGATTTCTCAAATCCATTTTGTTTTAACAAGCGGCCCAGCGCCCTTTAGCATGCATGAAATATATGTCTGGATTCTAAAAGTGTATTTAAAAACAGATGTCACCAGCAATTAAAGCTCATTTTCTTATATGTGGCTGTCTCCAGGGCAACCAAACCACATACTTATTGTGGATCTGAGTGCCTGGAATGAGAAAGCCCTTTGAACCACAATTGACTAAACAGATTGTGCACACAGTACCATTGGTATATTTTATTAGCAGAAAAAAGCAGAAGTTGGCTAATTGATATTAAAGGTGCACTAAGTAAGTTTTATGTTCCGCAGGCACTTCTTCATTTCAGAGGTCTTGGACTTTGTACTGACACCTGTTGGTGTGGATGCAAGAGGTTTATTTAGTAACAGTTTGTTTATCTTTTGTTACTGTTCCTTTATGGTTTCATGCGGCACACATCCATGGAATAAATCCATCCATCTAGGGACACAATACCATGGCACTTTTGAATGTCCATCAATGGAGAAATATTTTTTTTGCAGCCAGAGGTTGTAGTTACTGCATATACTGCATTGCTAATTAGTCATATAGCTTGTTGCTTTCATGTAATGCAAACTCTGAGCTCACCAGAGGTCAAGTTTCTTGCTCAAGTGTACAACTATGTTCTTGAATCAACCCTTGAGAGTTTTGAACCTGCAACTTTTTGGCTACAAGCCTAGATCTTCAGCCTCTCGACTGCACCCCCATTATTGATTGTATGGATGCTGTTAGGAATGGTTTACAGCATATATATATATATATATATATAATGTGTATAAATGATTAAAAGGACGAACTCCTCACGCTAATACAATATTGCCAATGTGAGTGATGTGTGAATTTAGTTTTGGTTAGATTTGATGCCATGAACAGGCCACAATAAGAATCGACTGAGCTGTGTCAATAACAATTATTGACAGAGTGACAGCTGTGATTTCTCAGGACACTCATATTAGGTGATACAATACCAGTCAGGAGGCATGGACGTTTGATGTGTGGAAAAAATCTTGTTCATTTCTTAACTCTTCTATAGCTGCATACAGTAGGGGATCCTGGTGATGGAACTTTAGCTGTTGTGGTGGTCTAAATAACACAGCTCATCTACAGTCTACATGGAGCATTTACAGTACAGTAAATGTTATTCAATTTATTTAGTCAGGGGAACAAGAGAATGTACTTTTAGACTTTTGCTCATAGATTTTTTTTTTTCCAACAGAATGTAATGCATTGTTATCTCAGTAAAACATCTACAACCTAGCTGAGTTTAATGGCTTTTCCTCCAGTGCTAAAACTCTTCTGGAATGATTACTTTCTCTGCTGGATGCTGCATGTGTATTACTGAAAAAAAAAGAAAAAAAAACTATAAATTGATTGTCATCTTTTGCAGAAAAGCAGCAATCAGAAGCTTTTTCCATCATTCATTTATGTGAAAGCCATCTCTCTAAAGAGCCACTTTCACTTTCTGATTATATTACCAATGGAGTCCTAAACTTTCTCTTGCACCCTGCAGTACACTTGAGATGCTATTAATAGTGTAGTTTAAGGTCTTCCTGTTTTAGTCATTGTCTCTAGCCTAGTGGGCTTTAAGTGGTCTGGGTGCATTTCTGTCGGCTCTTTGTGTTCTAGAAATCTAGAACCACGGTGAGGGAACGGCTGCTGACTCAGGCCGCTCTCTGTGACATCATCAGCAGCATGCACTGAGGTCATCACTTCAGCCGCAGCATAAGCTGAGTGAGTGGGGGTGGAACGGGATAATGGAATTATATCCCGGCACAGAAAGGAGCTAGATATTGATGGCTTGCCTTTACTAATGACACATACTTACCAATTAGATTAGATGTCCTCTGGGACTGTAGAGACAAAAAGTTTGTTTTGTATCGGTTGTGCTTGTGTAAGACCATTTCTTTGTGTCTGCTGAAAAAGCTACATACGGGGCACAGTGTGGAGTGAAACGTGTGTTCATCATCCGGTGGTAATGGAGGAGGGTTGGTCATTGGAAATTGCAGTGATTTATTTGATTTATTTTCCTCAGCTGTTTATCATTTAGTGTAATGGCAGGAAAGAGAGCTCTGTTAATGCCATGGAAACAATGGATTAGGTCTCTCACTTTAAAGCAATTATCCAAAAATGTATGCTATGCGAAGCCTGGGTGTACGCTACCAAAAATAGCGCCTGCTCCAGCTCATGGAGGTAAAACAATCACTCACTCTCTTACCACAGGAACCTACAGCCTTCTGCTGCTGGTGCTGCATTCTGTTCCAAAACCTAGTGAGCATTTTGAGGTATTACAGTCCTCTTAACACAAAGATTGTTCCGAAAAAGTTGGCAGTATAATTACGCTGCCTCTTTTGGTCAAAATTGATTGAAGGTAGCAATTTAACTACATTAACTACTTAGCTATATTTTTCAAGTGACAGTAATTCAGCTGTTTTTATAGTAGTCACTTTTCCAGTAATGAGCTACGTTGTAAGTCAACTTGAAATCAAAACCAACAATTCTTAAATTTCTTTATGAAATGCTACAGTGTTTATTGATTTCCAAGCGGAGAAGATTTCCATGTCAAAGAAGGCGGAGCCTCAGAGCCACACCTACTTATTACATCATCGCTACAAACCAATGGCAGTTTGAAGGTGTTTATCAGGTGGAGTGAACATTTCTGGAAAGTTTGCTTTGGCAAGCTGTTTCAAACTCCGATAACACTTCAGTTTAGAGACCAGTTCTCAGTATAGTTAATAGTTAGTGATAATTGGTCCCAAAATGAAAGTGTGACCCAAACTCCTGAAGAAAACTTAATTTTGGCTAGATTTTATTCAAAGTGACGTCTCACCAGTGCTTTCTTCAATTTCGCTTGATGTATATTGGGGTTAAGAAGGCAATTGCCTATGCAGGCAAGTAGACAGCAAGACACATCATTAGAGTTTGGAAAAAGTGAAAGTTTCATCATGAAAACAATCCTGGAGGCTTTCCTCAGGACTGGGTCTTAGAAAGCCAAATTCTGCGAAGAGCTTGGAGTTTCAGAGAGAAAGAACTGATGTGATGTGTCTATAGAAAGACTGTGGGTGGGTTGTATTTTGCATTGTCTATCTCTCAGATTACCTGCATTATGCATGAACCCTGTGGACCTGTGCAGCTGATATTCTTGGGTGTTTTGTATGTGTGTGTGTGTATGATTGGGCTCTCGATAGGCTTCAGTGAGTTCTCATTTACGCTTTGGCCCCAAGTGATGCTAATGCCATTTATTCCTTTCAAGTGGCTCTGATGATAAAATTAGCCTATTTGGCATGTTTTAGACATAGCCTGCTCTCAAGCACTGAACATGAGAGACAGAAAGCGAGACAGGGGCTGGACAAGAGATGTAAAAGTAATAATGAAGCTGTGTTTCTGAATTAGCTCCTGGTGAAAAGATGGAATTCACATTTGGAGCTCCAGAGAGACTGAAATGCCATCACCTGCCTGGCAGACATCTGCATTAGATCTCTTTCCTCATTTACAGAAAACTCACCTCAGCTTCAGCCATCAGGACATCTGGAAATGCATGAATCTAACAGAGAGAAAAATAATGAAGACTAATGTGAATGAGCACTTGGTGACATTACTGAAGCCCTCTCTCTTAACACTACCCTGTTCTGTCTGTCATAAACTCTTTCATGAGCAGATGGTTTGGTAAAAGAATTAAAATCAAATTAGCAAAAGTAATCTGAAATTCATTTAAACAGTCTGCATTAACTAGAACAGTTTCCTCTGTGATGCAATAACTAAAAAAAAAAATATTTTGAGACCTTTGAGAGCTATCAACCGAGTGTGATGATAAAATCGGTGTTTAGTCCTGATGTTTTAATACCAGGTGATTTTTTTTTTTTAAGTTGGATTTCCTGAACAAAACCTCAGGCTGTTGCTGAGCAGACAAAACAGATAGTCCATCCTCATACTCACACCATCGTACCAATGTTACTACATCAAGCTGGGGTGCACTTCACGTACAACAATATAACTTGCTGCTAAATACTATATGCATAGTGTGATGCATTTTTTTTTCCAAGAGCATGACCTTCACATGTCATACTAACAAGAATCTGTACGAGTAACCACAGGTCAGGAGCTGTAGTTACAACCACACATATTTGCAAATGTTTGTTGGAACTATGGACCTGTTATTGGGATGCTCAGACATGCCATAGAGTCAAAATGCCATGGAGTCGCAATCTTTAAGAAATTAAACTTTACGTATTTCATTTACTTATAGTTATCATTATATATTAAGCTGTATGTTAATATAAAAAAGATTGTAGCATCATAAAAATTATATACAAGACCTTTAAATTATATCTTTAAATGCTTTCAATATATGCAATAAATACAATACAATCTCATAAACTTGTACACAGATGTTCAGATGTTCTCAACATTCAATAAAAACTGAAGCTTAACAATGACAATAAGGGAGATTTCTCTCGGACTCAACATCACAAATATAATAGCTTGCTTAAACTCATTTAAATGTTAATAAGACATTGGTCGAATCCGAGTTAAAGTGTGTACTTTGGTGGTGACAAAGTACTAAAAATTACATCTTGATACCGCAGACACCTTTGTCACGAACTGCTTGTGCTTGTAAAAAAGTTTAACATCTAGCTAGCATTACCATTTATTACACTAAAAATGTATTATGTAACTCTTAGGTTCATTCATTTGAAAACTGCGGTGGCAGCTTTGGCATCCTCACCATTTTTCAACAACCGAAAAAGTTGTTTCCCATCACAAATTACTTTTCCAAGATGCTGTGGCCAATATTAGTTCAAAAATCACGCACGGATGCCAACATCCAAAATCCACTGGAAACAGTATATGATTCAAGAACTTTAGTGTACTGTTTCCAGCGCACTATGGTTTGGGACTCACTAATTCTAATAAATGTACTTGCATACTACGTAAGATAGATGTGAACTGGGATTTAGTCTCAGATTAAATGATGGGTCCAGGCTCACTCTCTTTTAAAACAAAGACAGAATCAGTACCACAGATCATTAATCATCCAGATCTGAGCTCCTGCTGAGGGGCTGTCGGTCTCCTGACCTGAGATCAGGTCCAACTCTTCCCTTCTGTAGGTTCATAAGTTTGTTTCCCATATAATCTTTAGGCTATTGAAGCTATTTGGCTTGCTGTCTGCAGTGGACAGGCTCAAGATAGTGGCTTCTCAAATGACTGGTGCTTGGAAGAGTGGCAATAAGCTACTAGTGCAAGAAGGATAAGTATTGTATAGGTGGCGATATATCTAAATTATGTTGGAGCAGGGTTGAACCTGAAGTCTGAAGGTAGGTATCTCTCCAGGAGCAGGGTTGGAGACCTCTGCCTTAAAGGGACACCTTTGTACCTTGTTTACCCCTGAAAGGTTCATTGTAGTACCTTAAGGGTACATATTATTACTCTATGGTACTAATATGCATCTTTTTGAGGCAGATAAGGTACAAACTGTCCCTATAAAGCAGGGGTACCCAAACCTTTTTCTGGAAGGCCAATATTTACCTCCAGCGAGCTCCAACACACTTGCCTGGAAGTTTCTAGTGAGTCTAAAGACATTGGTTAGCTGGTTCAGGTGTGTTTAATAAGGGTTGGAGCTAAACTCTGCAGGACAGTGGCCTTCCAGGAACAGGTTTGGACACCCCTGCTATGAGGGTACTGTATACATTTTTTACACTTTTTTTTTTTTTTTTTTTTTTTTCTGACAGTGTGGAGGTGGGGGATGTTGAGGGATGTTGAAAAAGCTGGTGCCAGAGCACGGTGAGTGCTGATTATATGCTCAGGCTGAAAGATTAGATGGGTTCACTCATACTGAAATAGCACTTCACTTCACATAAGCCACAGAAAACTTGCTCCCGATCATGTCTTAGAAAGCTTGGTCTAGTACTGTTTTAGGTTGGCTGTTTAGTGAGAGGAGGAGGCTTCTGAGCATAGTCATGTTTTTTCTCTGGAACTGATCTTACGTGTTTTATTATTATTATTATTATCATTATTATTATTATTATTATTATGGTGGTGGTGGTGAAGAAGAGGAGAGGTGTTTTTATTCCTTTTAAATTTTAGGTTGATATACAGTATGTGGGCTGTCTCACTGGTTAACATTTAGAAATAATATGTCTTTAAGAACTTTATAAGTGTAAATGTAGATTCTGCATTATTTCAAAATACCTACCATTACAAATGTTTATGTGTGACTATAGGAGGATGTCTGACTCAGGTTGAATGAAGTTTTCCTACAGCTGTGGATGTCTGTCTGGAAGTCTCTGAATTCTTCTTCCTAGCTGATGCTTGGGTGGCTCTGATACCCATCAGCCAGCTAAAGGACTGTGGTACAAGTGTCTCTCTCCTCATGTCTCAGTGGCAGCTGAGAGGCTGTTATAAGAGTGTGTTTCTGTCTGCTGTTCTCAGCTGCTGATACCCGACACACAGAGGAAGTGTCTCAACGCGTGTCTCAGTCTTGCTGCTGGACGCCAGACCCTTTTAAGAGTCCACGTCTGACAGACGACCATTCACCCATGCCACTGTCAAGTTCAAGCGTAGGAGGAAATTAACAGCTGAAACTGTTTTAATTTTTTATCTTTTCCGGAAAGGATTGACTAAATTCAGTTATCAGCTGCTCAGGGTTTCAACAGTGAGCAGGTGCACCAAGTGCAATTAAACATGGTATTATTATGAATGTATTTATTTTTTAAATTTCAAAACCAAAGGAATTGATGGGATGTCCATAACAGCTTCCACTACTTTGGAATTACTTTCAGCTAGATGTAGGAGCATAGCTGTTCAAAAGCATTAGTGATGTCAGGCAGTGATGTTGGGTGATGGGGTCTGGCTCACAGTTTCAATACATCTCAAATGTTTTAATGCAGGCCAGTCATGGTTTACATGTCAAACTAAGTAAATCACTTTTAAATTGACCTTACTTTTTGCACGGGGTTTTGTCATACTGGAATAGAAATGCCAAACCATTGCAACAAAGTCAGAAGTGCACAGTTCTCTAGAATGTCATTGTATGTCAATGTACTGAAATAACAGTAAACCTGCTAATTTGCAAACCTGCAAACATTAGGCGATAGAGAGATGGCAAAGAGTAAATATATTTACACATATAGGTGAATAAATAACTGTTTTTCACTTTGAGGACATCCAGTGTTATCTGATTTAATTTAGTCCCGGGGACATGTCTAAGCAATATTTTCCATATCACTAGGTTAGAAACTCACATAAGCCAACTAGACTTAGTCAAAATGAACTCTCAACTTCAAATTGCTTCCTTAATCCAGAGCTAGGTGAGACGAATGTGTGTGTTGTGATAGAGAGGCCGAAATAGCAACTACAGCTGAATAAGCATGCAACACATGCCGCACATGGATTTGGTTTGCTTCATATCGTGCTGTACCTTTTGAAATGTTTTAAGGTTAATGTCTTGGTTGAACGGGAAAGATTTTGCATTTTAAATATACAGATCAGTAACTCTAACAGCTTTAAATGTCTGCCTTGGGAGATATGTAAAAAGTTTATTTTTCATTTTCTTGTTGAGAAATGTTAGGAATTGGTTTTGCTCAGGGCCATTTCTATAATGGCAGGCACAAATATACACTGCTCAAAGATTAATGGTCTGAGTGTGTTTTGAATTTGAGGTATTTTTGCACCTGTTTAAGCATTTTGTGTTTTTGTTGCCCATTCAATTTGAGGTTGTTTGCATAGTTGAGCTCAGTCTGAGACTTTGGTGTAAAACGGTTATATCGGTAAATTTAAAAGGACAAAAAGAAATGTTAGACCCCTCAAGGTATTCAGGGTTACTCAGATATGGGAAAAATATGCTATTTTATAATGAGCTTTCAAACTCCATATGCCTCAGGCCACGGTTGTCTTACAATGATATTACTCTCAAAAGCCTATAAACTCTTTAGAAAAAGTTTAAAACTCTGAAATACTTTCATTAAGCTCCATCTTTACCCTATAAAAATTGAACATTTGCAATTGTTAACTTGGAAAGTTGGCTGATAAATATGCCTTTTTGGCCTATTAAGAAGTGTTACTTTCTCCTTTTTAATAAATGGAACTTTCTTGTCAACAACTAATTAATTTCTAATTTAAATGTTTTAGTGAATTTTTAATAAATATTATGTAAAATCAATGTTCATTTACTTTTCTGTCATCATCCTGCTGCATATTGTTTTATTTGCCACCCTGCTCTTTAGAAAACTGCATCAGCTACTAAAAAAATAGTTTTGTCATGAATAAAACCAATTAATGCTACCTCACAAAGCATATTTTTAGATTATCAGACAGAATGGTTTTGGAGTGTACTGGTGTTTTAGAAACCATACAACTACATAAAATAAGAATCAGGCAAAGAAATAAAGTGATTTTCATTAGTCATAGTATGGCATGTGCTCATGTGGAGGCCTCTATTCATCTAACATAGAGAAACTAGACCCTAGTGGATATAAGGAGGGTCAAAGGTTGCCTGTAGCAGCTGTCACTGAGACGCCACTCCTGAACCACAGCTCCCACCTGCCTGTCCTCCTGTCATTAATAAAGTCAAATGTGACAACTGAGAACCATACAGCGATTGGTGTATGATATCTTTCAGTGACCAGGGGATGGAAATAACCACCTCCATGACTCCACAATACGATGTATTAAGGACAAGGATGCCACTTATATGTGGAGGCTCACATAATCATATCCATATATCCTATTTTCAGACTCAGTAGAGTCAATCTTGTATTACATTTACACAGAAGACATTTGTATTGCTCAGGGGTTGCTCTTTCATATGCCTACCCCCACCCCCAATTACAATACAACATAGAGGGAGAATAAGAGAAATAGAGGTGGAGATGGGGAGGTGGGGATGCCAGAAGAATTGTTACTAGGACGGGGCAATGACTGCTGCTTATATATGCTCGTAATGTTAATTGACAGGAATGAATAAATGTTTGGAACTTCATTTCATGAAGGATTCAACTTTGTCTCAGATGTTTTACCTCAAATTCATCAGGAAGTTTAAATATAGACAGAAATTAGGTGATTGTTGACAATGACATCAAGATTGATAGCATTACTATGATAATTTGTCATAATTTGTCATAGTAAGTTACACATTTTTCCTGAAATGTGTAACTTAACGCGTTAGTTTCGTGCGTAAGTAATCAGTAACTTCGTTATTTTTTAAAAAAAGTAATCCGGTATTTTAAGGAAAGGAAAATCCCGACTGCAGCCTTTAATTCGGTTTGTTATCATTTTTGTTTGACAGGCAGCTGTTAATTTCTGTTAGATCGTTGGCTGGCTGGTTGTTCATCATTTCTAAATGGATTTAAATCTGCAAGCCTGTTTAAGGTTGTGTTTACAAGTAAGCATACTTGTACTTTGATAACTGCATTATTTAAAGTTAAAGAAAAATCAGGAGTTATCTTGTGGTGCTCATAATATACAGTAGCCTAGGCTACCCGGGCTGGGTAGGTGCGAATTTTGATTAATAATATGTTCTGTGATAATAAATAAATAAAAACGCCATGTGGAATAGCCTATTGCTGACTGTCTGTCCTGTTATTGTTATCCTGCAGTGTTAATTTAGTCGGATGACTGACGTTATTCATTGTCGGGAGTCACGACTTCTAGGTGCATTTAAAGGGCCGGGGGCTGTGTCTGTCATGTGTGAGCCGCTGCAAACGGCTTTTAATTTTTGGTAACGCATGAATACTCTAACGCGTTACTTTTATGAATAGGTAACGCTGTATCATAACTGATTACTTTTAATTGATGGTAACGTTGTAACCTAACTAACTACTTTCCAAAGTAACTATACCCAACACTGGTCCCAGATATATATGACTTTCTCTCTTCTGATAAAAGTTCATTTCACTTAATTTGAAAAATGGGTCTCAAATGGGTCACATGATCTACCAACCTAGGCTCATTGTAAAAACACACCTCTACCTGCATTTTTGTATAGGTTACATACAATTATCTGCAGTTTACACCTGAAATGAACACTAGTGGCAGTAAAACACAAACAACTTTTATTAATTCTCACACAAATTATGATTATAGGGTGAATTATCAATTAATAAAGAATTCTTTTGGTACATACTTTGACATTTTCAAGTCAAGTCGCCTTAATTTATATAGTGCTTTTAACAATACAGATTGTGTCAAAGCAACTTGTGTCAATAATGCAAAATGACATTAGTAAACACTCAATTTTCAGTTAAAGGCAGTTCATCATTGAATTCAGTGATATCATCATCCAGCTTAGTTCAGTTTAAATAGTATCTGTCAGCTTAACATCGTGATGTCTGTCAGCCATTGGCAATGGACGATGACATCCTCTATCGGCCCAACCCTAGTCCCCAACTAAGCAAGCCAGAGGCGACAGCAGCAAGGAACCAAAACTCCACTGGTGACAGAATGGAGAAAAAACCTTGGGTGAAATCAGGCTCAGTTGGGGGGCCAGATGAAACTAGCAGTTCAATTCCAGGCTGTAGCAAATTCACATTGTGCAGAGGACTCATCTGGTTCCTGGGGTCTTGTCCTGGTGGCTGTCTGGGAGTCAAGGTCTTCATTGGGGATCTGTCTCTGGGGCTCATCTAGTTGTCCTGGTCTCCGCTGACATTCAGGGCTGTAGAGGTAATATCTAGGTGCTGATCCACCATCTGGGCTGGATACTTACTGGATCCAGGTGACTGCAGTGATCATCTGATCTGGATACAGACTGGATCTGGTGGCTACGGTGATCTCAGAATGAGAAAGAAACAGCCTAATATTAGCATGGATGCCATTCGTCCAATGATGTAGCAAGTACATCAGGTGTTATGGGAAGTGTTCCCAGTTCCAGTTGTCCTAATTAATGCAGCCTAAAAATCTTTTAATGGATTTGAATATTAGAAATGTGTTAGTGTGTTAAGTGTAAGCAAGGTTAAAGAGATGGGTCTTTTATCTAGATTTAAACTGACAGAGTGTGTCTGCCTCCCAAACAATGTTAGGTAGGTTATTCCAGAGTTTTGGCACTAAATAGGAAAAGGATCTGCCGCCCGCAGTTGATTTTGATATTCTAGGCATTATCAAATTACCAGAGTTTTGAGAACGCAGCGGAATGCAATAAGAGGTTGTTCAAATACTGAGGTGCTAAACCACTAAGGGCTTTATAAGTAATAATCAAGATTTTAAAATCTATATAGTGTTTAATAGGGAGCCAGTAAGAACCTGGTTCTAGTAAGAACTATAGCTGCTGCATTTTGAACCAGCTGGAGTTTGTTTATTAAGTGTGCAGAAAAACCATCCAATAAAGCATTACAATAATCTAACCTTGAGGTCATGAACGCATTAATTAACATTTCTGCATTGACATTGAGAGCATAGGTCGTAATTTAGATATATTTTTGAGATGGAAAAATGCAGTTTTACAAATGCTAGAAATGTGGCTTTCAAAGGAAAGATTGCTATTAAATAGCACACCTAGGTTCCTAGCTGATGACAAAGAACTGACAGAGCAGCCATCGAGTTTTAGACATTGTTCCAAGTTATTACATGCAGAGGTTTTAGGTCCGATAATTGATTCCTCTGTTTTTTTTTTTTTTTTTTTTTTTTTTTCAGAATTTAGCAGTAAGAAATTACTTGTCATCCAGTTTTTTTATCTCAACTATGCATTCTGTTTTTCAAATTGGTATGTTTCGCCGGGCTGCGTAGAAAAAGTAGAGCTGAGTATCATCAGCATAACATGTAAATTGTGAAAAGTAACAGCCCTAGTACTGAGCCTTGAGGTATTCCATACTGCACTTGTGATCGATATGATACCTCTGCATTCACTGCTACGAATTGATGGCAGTCAGATAAGCATGATTTGAACCATGCTAATGTACTTCCACTAATGCCAACAAAGTTTGCTTGTCTATTCAAAAGAATGTTGTGGTCAATAGTGTTGAACGCAGCACTAAGATCCAGTAGCACTAATAGAGAGATACAACCACGGTCACATGATAAGAGCAGGTCATTTGTAACTCTAATGAGGGCACATTCTGACTGGAAGTCCTCGCAGATACCATTTTTTCTCTAAGAAGGAATATAATTGTGAGGATACTACCTTTTCTAGTATCTTGGACAGAAAAGGGAGATTCGATTTTGGTGTGTAATTAACTAGTTCTTTGGGGTCAAGATGTGTTTTTTAATGCCAGTTTGAAGGTTTTGGGGACATATCCTAATGACAATGACAAATTAATAATAGTCAGAAGAGGATCTATGACTTCTGGAAGCACCTCTTTTAGGAGCTTAGATGGAATAGGGTCTAACATACATGTTGTTGGTTTAGATTATTTAACAAGTTTATACAGTTCTTCCTCTCATATAGTTGAGAATGAATGGAGTTGTTCCTCAGGGGATCTATAGCGCATGTGATGTGATACTGTAGCTGACGGCTACATGGTTACAATATCTCTAATAGTATCAATCTTTGAAGTTAAGTAGTTCATAAAGTAATTACTGTTGTGCTGTTGGGAAATGTCAACAACTGCTGATGCTTTATTTTTTGTTAATTTAGCCACTGTATTGAATAAATACTTGGGGTTATGTTTGGTTTCTTCTAAAAGAGAATAAAAATAATCAGATCTAGCAATTTTTAATGTGTTTTTTTTTTTTTTTTTTTTGTAGGATAGGGTGCTTTCCTGCCAAACAATACAAAATACCTCTATTTTTGTTTTCCTCCAGCTGCACGTCATTTTCCATTTTCATCACATAACCAGTTCCATACTGTATGTACTGTATGGCTTTTCTGACACAGTAAACTTGCTTGGTAGCTCACCTGGTACCTGGTTGTGCTTGTTATGTGGAGCTCTTGGGTACAAGTCCAATAAAGCACAACTCATAATAAATGAGCTCAAAAATTTGTAGAAGCCAGCTAAAATGACATGGTTGCTTCAGCAAATTTATCTTATGTTTGCTTTTGTTCACATTGTCAGTTAGGTTTAGGGCAGGGTTCATGGTAGATGGAGCGTTTTTACTGCCACTAACAAGACATTTTATTTCCAAACTGCCATTATATGTACAACAACCACCACAATCTTTATCCCCCATTCAGTCTAGGTCGAGAGCTACAGTTATTTATTTAGCAGACTCTTGTTATGCTGTATTCAGTGTTACTGTGAAGTTCAGTGAAGTGATGTAGAACAATAATGGTATCTGCTACATTTATTATTGATGTTGGTTCTGTTCTGTTACCCTAGGTGGGGTATTCTGCTCTCCTTGCTCCTATCCATGCAAGGCTGTGTGGATGGGCAGGGAGTGTTTGCCCAGAACAGAACTATACTCCCAACCTAAAATGTATGCTAATCGTAAGTTATATTGACGATAGTGGTCCTGACAGAATTATAGTTCAGTGGATGATTGACAGGCGAGTAGGTGGCACTGTGGTCCAGAATGCATTAGATTAGCATTTACCTGCCTGTCTACAGCAGAGCTCTTTGCTGAATATGGCATCCAAGGGTGAGAAGGCTGATCTACTATGTATTTCTTTAATATTCTAAAACAGGAAGAACAGTACACATGATTCATGATCACTCCTTCACCTAAAAATGTAGAACACACATTTCAGCATGTGTGTTTGTGGAAAGCCTATAAGCACTTTAAGATGAGATGTATCTGGGCTGTGATGATGTTTCTTGTCTTGAAAGAACCAGAAGCCTCCTCTGAGTCTGAGCACTCATATTTCTCTAAGTAAACTGGCATTTTAAGGGAATTTTTCACGCTCAATGTGACATATCTGCATATTTCATGGCTGTGATTATATGGTTGGGCAGCTGCAGCATTTATAAGACTGGCCCTGTACAACCGAGTTCAACCGCACTCTCCACAATCGACTGTCCAGACAGGCTACATTCACACAGCAGGAGAAAACGCTTGTCAGCCTTGTTAAAGAGTGCTAAATTTGGTTACATTCACACAATCCACTGGACGATTGTCTCGTGTGTTGTTTTTTTTTTTGTTGTTTTTTTTGTTTTTTTTGAAGTTCTGGTAACTCACAGAGATGGAGATATGAGTCATCTGAAGGTTGTAGTTCCAGATGCTGTCTTTCACAGGAACCGCTGTCATCATTTTTGTTTACTGGCTATGAAACAAATGCTGCTCTCTACACTCATTGTATTTAAAACCACTATCTAGATTTGAAAAATACATTTGTGCCCATTAAGTGAAGGTTTAGAGTGGTGTTTAGAGCTTCTCTCAGTAGGGGGTTTTATAGAGCCACTAGTATTATACCTCTAATAACTGTAATTACACCACATGTCATATCAATGAGCATTTTCTTATTTAATACTGTGTTAGCATGACACATAATTCCGAGGATATAGCAGTGTGCTGGACACATTATACAGTATTTGATTAATTACAGAGAAATGTATCTGTTTAATTCTTTACGTCTTCTATCTGTATCTGTACTATTCAGAGTGGTTCACTAATGAATGAATCTAACATGGCTGTGAATGTGAATCGAAGGAATGGTTGGAAAATTCTTACTTTTTCATGTACACTACTGCAGTATTTTTATGTGTTTGATAAGTCTCCTTGGCTCCCCAAAGCTGCATTTATTTGATCAAAAATACAGTAAAGATGTATATACTGTATTATAAATATATACATTTACACACAGACATATATATATATATATATATATATATATATATATATATATATATATAGTATATATATAATATATATATATATATATATATGTGTTAGCATTATCAATCTTGAAAACCATGATACTACTTTTTTCCCCAGGATTATTTAATTAATAGAAAGTTCAAAATAACAGCATGTATGTATTTGTTTATTTATTTATTATTATGTGACACTGAAGAATGGAGTAATGGTTTCTGACAATTCAGAAAATTCAGCTTTGCATATATATATATATATATATATATATATATATATATATATATATATATATATATATATATATATATATATATATATATATATATATATATATATGCAATAAATAAATAAAAAATAATAATAAAAACAGTTCTCTAAAATTATAATAATATTTCACAATGTTTTTGCTGTAATCTGCTCAAATAAATGCAGCCTTGTTAGGAAAAATGAATCTTTCAAAAGCATATTAAAAAATAGTGCAGTGTAGACAGCTTCATTGACTGTAACAGGAGCTTTTGCCATGTTACGCTCAGTATAGATGAATGTAAGTATTTCCCAAATGGATAGTTAATGCTGAAAGTGTGTGCATCTTTAAGAGAGCCGCACAATGATTTATACACACACACATGGCTGTTGGGCAGACAGTGCTGAAAGCTTCAGGTCTCTGATAGAGAACTTGAGTGCATTCATTTGCACTGAGGCCTCTGAGTTCCTCCATGCAGGACTGGAGCACACATGCACACACACGCTCGTCAGCAGCAGGGTGCTGAGTGAACACATCTTATCAGTTGCTTCCTGCTCTCTTTCTATGTGGTCAGGACCTGATGCTCTCTGTGTTTGTATGCCGTTGTCCTGAACTGTTATAATTCTCTTGTCCGGTTGTGGCATTCATGTGTATTTATGGTGTATGTTCACATTTGTTTATCTGTGTTTGCATTACAGAATAATTGTGAAAGTTAAACATAACTTTTGAGCCCCCAAAATAGAATTATAGTGTAAAGCATTGGAATACCATGTGATTTTATAATGTACCTTTAAATGTAACTTTAAACTTTAAATGCAATATCAAATAACACTGTACACTTACATAATGATACTTTGGATGTGCTTAAGTATGTTAGCCATCACATCAAAACAAGTGACTTATTTAAAGCACAACAACAAAATAAGTACTATTATTATTTTTAATATTATTTACACGTTCAGTTTTTTATATACTTTTAAGATTTGAAGAACACCAAAAGTTGCACATTTAATACAATTACACATGGATAGTTCATCCAAAAATGATTTACTCACTGTAATGCTTTTCCCAACCTGTATAACCTTCTTTCTACTGTGAAACATTTAAAAAAGTCTCAGTTCTTAGAGATATCTTACTTTATGTTCCCCAGAAATAAGAAAGACACAAAGGTTTGGAACAACACAAATAAATGATGACAATTTTTATTTTGGGGTGAACTAGTGTTGTCATGATACCACACTTTTGACTTTGACAATACCTCACTAAGTGATCTCAATACTGCTACTGAACTGATACCATGATGAAAATTATGAAATATAATAAAAAAATGAAATCCCACGCTTGACCAGTGTGTTCCTGTCCTGCTTTTTGAGCATTTGCTCCCCCTTAAAAAAATAGAAATAAAATATCAGATGCCAGTGCTACCACATAGGCCTATGAGCAATTACCAGTCTATGCTACAGCTGAGCCTACAGGTATGTACAGAACTTTGCAAAATTCTTAGGTTATCTAAAAGAGTAAGAGCTAGGGGTGGGAAATATGACCAAAATCTTATTCAACGATAGGAGTAATTTTTAGGCCTGTCAAATGATTAATCACGATTAATCACATCCAAAATAAAAGTTTTGTTTACATAATATATGTGTGTATACTGTGTATATTTATTATGTATATATAAATACACACACATGTATATATTTAAGAAGAATATGTTATGTTTATATAGTAAATATATTTATATATAATATAAAATATAAGAATATAAATATATAAATGTATATACATGTAAATATTTTCTAAATATATAATTTTTGTGTGTGTATTTATATATACATAATAAATATACCCTGTACACATACATATATTATGTAAACAAAACTTTTATTTTGGATGTGATTAATCGTGATTAATCATTTGACAGCCCTAGTAATTTTATTTCACAATAACAAATTATATATAATAAAAGTAATTTTTGTTATTTTATCTTTGTTATTAATAATAAAAACAAGTAACAAACAAAAGGACAAATACAATAAAACAAAGACACAACTGAAATAGACAAGTGTTTTTAGGTGCAGTCTATTTAACAGTAGCATTCAAGAAAGAGATGATACAGAAATTGAATGATGAAAATGTAAAAGTAAAGCACTGCATAGTCTTCACAATTCAGCATTCATACATTGATATTTTTTAATGCTACTAAAGTTAGTCAGTCAAGATCTCATTTTCTTTTGTTGTCTGATTAACAATGTAGAGACAGATATCAGCAGGAAAGTTAGTCTGCTACCATTTTAAGAGCTGATGATACACATTTGTTTTCTTTCTCAGCTGTTTACCCTTCACTTCAGTCATAAGCCAGGACATTCATTTTTACATAATTTTGGGTGTATTTGACTGCTGAAGCGCAATTACTCGTGAAAGAAATCTGAATTTGCGATCGTATGCTGTCTGTGAGAGAGGCTGCTTTCCATGCACGCGCATCGGGTGTGTGATAGTGAGCGAGAACTGCACTGAGTACTTTTTCAAGGTCTAAATAACTGTCTGTCATGCACATAGACACAACTCAGCTCTTATTAAAATGCTGTCATTCTTAAAGTACCGGTACTAGTAAAATGAGAAATCGTACCGTTTTTAAAAGCTTTTTAGTACCGGTGTATCATGCAACACCAGGGTGAACTACCTCTTTAAATCATGAGACTCATTGAGGATAGGTGCACTTAGACTTGATGGAGGGACCCAGGCCATATTTAGATATAAAAAATGTCATCACAATTTGGTGTTGGGCTCATTTGGCTTGGGCCAGTAGGCAACCACCTAAAACCCCTTACCAGCCAAATAGCAACACACTACAAACCACTCAGAGCACTTCAGCAGCCTCATAACAACCACCCACAACATCCTAGCATAGCGGTGAGTTTTACATACTGGCAAACACCACTTCTTCAGAAAATGTGAAAGTCTAGTTTAATCTGCATCTGTACAATCTAATAGCTGTTTCTTTTTTTTCTCCTCTCTCATTGTGTTAATGTGTTCTGGGCTTCTATTGGTCTAGCACACTCACAGATGCATTAGGCTAATTTAACTGCCAGAACAGGAAATAATCCAATCTGCTGTTACAGGCAATGGCCGCTCAAACTCTGTCTGAGAGCTTTTTTGAGTGTGTGTGTGTCCTGAGGGACTGGAGGAGAGAAGACTCACGATCTGTCCATCCTTTGTTTTCACATTGATCTTGTTTTTTGGTGAATGGCTAAATGCCCCTCCATCGCTGTTCTTTACCCAGCATTCATCACTGTCACAGGTCTCTGTTTCTCTATCACTGCAGAGCTGGTAAACTATATACTTTACAATGTTCTGTCTGTTTATCTGTTTTGTGTCCTCTGTATTCTGTCCATTTTGTGCTATCTCTCTCTCTCTCTCTATGCTTCAATAATGGAATAAATTGACCTATTTCGTCTTGATTATGTCTCTTAGCAACAGAGCTCTATCATTTATGTTTCAATCAGATCCAGGGAGAGTGAGCAGCACTTAAGCAGCACTTCTGAATTATGTTACGTCTCATTTTCACTGTGTATATGCGCACGTGTGTGTGTGTGTGTGTGTGTGTGTTGTGTGCGATTGACTACTCTGGAGTAGTGTGCATGTGTGTTTATGAAAAGGTTTTGAATTTGGCTGGCGACTTGCAAACTTTTTAAGCATTTCTGTGAAGTGTGTTTTGGAATTTAAAATAGCTTTATCAGATTTATATTTCCATATATAAATAAGTAGTTTGCAGAAAATTGAAAATTCATTTTCCATGGCCATGTTGTTATAACCCTTTTTTTTTTTTTACCTGAATTTGTCCATGTCTTATTTCACCCCAAAATCAAAATAAATTATATGTACAATCTTATCTATTTTAAAAAGATCTTCAAAAATCTTCAAACAACAATGTAATAATTTATACTCATTTATTACAATTATGATAATATTGTTGTGCCAGTAAAGGATCATTGTAAAGATAATGATAATTATGATAAGATTTTTATTTATTAACCTTATTTTATAATTATAATGTAATAATGCTTAATGACAATTTTAGTTATATTATTTTAGAATTTTCAGTTTACCGATTCAGTGAAAATGTTCCTCTTGGCTGTACAACTCAAACATTCAAATCAAAACTATAAAAATGTTCAGGTGACTAAACAATTGAGCCTTTTGTGATATCTAAAGTAAAAAAAAAAAAAAAAAAAAAAAAAAAAAAAACCTTCTTTAATAAGACTCAATCAACTTTTTGTGAATCAATCTTTTGACTGAATCAGCAACATCGTTATTGTTTATCTCAGCAGTAATCTGTTTAATTTCTCAGATTAATGTGTAATCTGTCTGGCTCTTAATAAAAGTGCTGTATGAGGACTGGATCCAGATATCTTCAGTCGGCTCTGAGACAGGTCAGCATGGATCTTCTAGCTGAGCTAACACAAACATTTCTCCAGGGTTTCTCAGAGTCTGTCTTTCCACAGCGTGATGTGAACTAAATGAATGCAGCTCAACAGGGTTGTGAAGGGTAGAATAATATTGTTGTAGCATATGCTGACACTCGTCTCTTTGCTTTCTTTTGGCCACAGTGCATTCTGGGATCAGTTTAGCTTCCTTTGATATTGTACAAATGGTGTTTTGTGATGACTTATCTTACTAGCACAATCTTTTTTAACTGAACATGTTTAAATTTCATTCGTCCGCTATAGAATTTCACGTCTAGAATAAATCTCTAACCTTCTCTGCATGTAAGATTATTATTATTGAATACAACACTATTTAGAGTATAAATATAAGTATTTTAGTGACACAATAACATTATCTGTGTATAAAGCTGTGTGTGCATGTATGTATGTGTGTGTGTGTGTGTGTGTGTGTGTGTGTGTGTGTGTGTGTGTGTGTGTGTGTGTGTGTGTGTGTTTGTGTGGCCTCACCTGGTATAATATGGTTTTGTTTGGCTAATGTGGGGTCAAACTATCCAGGAAACACTGGTCACAGCTGTCTCAAACACACACACACACACACACACACACACACACATGCGGGGCAGATTCAACCATCTTTCTCAACAATACTACATAGCAAAATATAGAAATAACACACATCTGCAACTTATATTTTCTGACAATATCACAAATATTATTCAGACATAAGAACTTAGTCTATGCTATGAAGATTATATCAAACTCTTCATTTCCACATCCGAGATTATAAATTCAAATATTTCTACAATGATGTTTTGTTGGGTTTTCTGAGGTTCGGTATGGTTTTCTTGTGGTGCTTTAGTGCTAGCATGCTGTTATGCAAATGAGCTGTTACCTTGGTAATGAGTGACAGCGAATGGCAAGGTTGCGGTCTGAATGTAAATGAGCAGAGTAGGCGGGGTTTGTTTTCATGTAATGGCACTTGCTTGCTCTCTCCACTGTTAAAATGCATTTAAAGTGGTCAAATTCAAATACATTGGGCATTCAAAACAGAGCTTCTGGAAAACGGATCAAACTAATAGGTCAGTGAACTACATTTGTGTTCATGTCATTTTGTTGGTCTGTACTAGAATTAGGAAAAGATCATTTTAGTGCAGAAAACTGTATTATAGATGTCTGAAATATGACAATTTTTCAAAATCTAGTTTAAAGGGGTCATATGATGCGATTTTTCAAGTTTTCCTTTCTCTTTGGAGTGTTACAAGCTGTTCGTGAATAGATAAGATTGCTAAAGTTGCAAAGTCTGAAGTCTCAAATCCAAAGAGATATTCTTTATAAAAGTTAAGACTTGACCATGCCCTCCTAAAACGCCTCATTTAAACACGCCCCCACATGTCTATGTCACGATGTGGGAAGATTTGCATAACACCGCACAAATGTTCACGCAAAGAAAGAAGGCATAACTTTTATTCTTGCTGTAGTATTGCTGCCGCCGCCACCGCCATGTCATGGAGACACTGTGTGTTTCGTTGTGAAAGCGAATCTACTTTGTTTGGTCTTCCAAAAGAGGACACAACTAGAAATCAGTGGTTAAGTTGTGCAGCACATGTTACGAAGGACTGTTTCTTGCAGCCTACAATGCCGGCTGTTCTGACTCACAGCCTGTAAGTATGTTTTCATATTTAAAGAATTAGCCACTAATGATTCAACCGTGAGTTTTGAGCAGTGAGTAGTGTTTGTTGTTTGTCGTTTCTCCGATCACAATTGCAGACATGGTTTTATGTTTACATGGCGCGATGGAATGCAACACGTAAAAAGACAGTATAAGTCATTATAATCAGTAATTTTGTCCCCACTGGATGCTACAAATGCCTAGTTTGTAATGGGTTTTATTGGTTTTGTCTTGTCGCACGGGGGGACACGGCATCACAATATGGTAAGGGGCGTAATATTTTCATTACACACTTGAGGCATTCGACCAATCGCAACACACTAGATGGCTGGCCAATCAGAGCACACCTCGCTTTTCAGATGATGAGCTTTGTAAAAATCGGCGCGTTTCAGAAAGGAGGTGCATAGAGTAGAAACAATAATGTACAGTATGTGGAAAATAATGTTTTTTTTTTAACCTTAAACCGCATAAACACATTTCATTACACCAAATACAAAAAATAATGTTCTTTTTAAGCAACGTCATATAACCCCTTTAAAATACACAACTTCTTTAACATGAAATACAGTATCTGTATTGATGTTGGTTTCATTCATTTAAAAACAAACAAAATAATAATAAAAAACACTTAATGGTATTTTGTACAAAAAAGTTGAATTAATTATTGATGTATAAATTATAAATGGGTAAACCATCGAGTAAGAAGTTTTAAATTGTTTATTCTTGTACCCACAACTTGTACATGAGTGTTATGTATGAGTGAAAAAAAAATTTATAGAAGGTTTTTAAACATGTTTTTCAAAGATCAAAATACAAACACGATTCCAAAAAAGTTGGGACACTGTCCAAATTGTGAGTAAAAAAGGAATGGAATAATTTACAAATCTCATAAACTTAGATTTTATTCACAATATAATATAGATAACATATCAAAGTTGAAAGTGAGACATTTTGAAATGTCAAGCCAAATATTGGCTCATTTTGGATTTCATGAGAGCTACACATTCCAAAAAAGTTGGGACAGGTAGCATTAAGAGGCCAGAAAAGTTAAATGTACATATAAGGAACAGCTGAAGGACCAATTTGCAACTTATTAGGTCAATTGGCAACATGGTTGGGTATAAAAAGAGCCTCTCAGAGTGGCAGTGTCTCTCAGAAGTCAAGATGGGAAGAGGATCACCAATTCCCCCAATGCTGCAGCGAAAAATAGTGGAGCAATATCAGAAAGGAGTTTCTCAGAGAAAAACTGCAATGAGTTTGAAGTTATCATCATCTAAAGTGCATAATATCATCCAAAGATTCAGAGAATCTGGAACAATCTCTGTGCGTAAGGGTCTCACATTCATGCATGTCTAAATGGATGCACTGTATTTCATGGTTTTTCTGTCATTTGACAACTAAACATCTATTAAACATATTTTAAAACAAAAATATTCCCTACATTCTCTTTTAAAAAGACAACTTTTTAAGCCATTTTGTTTTCAAGATTTTTTTTTTTCAAGCTAGTCCATAAGATTTTTGTTTTGCAAGTTTGACAATATATTACAAGATTGTCTGCAGACAGTTACAATGTTACTTTGTTATAGAATATATCAAAATCGTGCCTGTCAAACAATAGCTGTGCTATAAGCCATTATATGGATATATCGCCTCCCCATGGTGCATTAGCAGAAATAAAGTATTGTTCTCAGTCATTTCACGTTGTTCTGCTGGCATTGTTGAGCAGAGGCCATTGTTTCATTTGTTTCTGTCACTTTGGTGTTAAATACAAAGTCTAATCCAGCATAAGAATCTGCTCCGTTACATCAGCAGGAGCACGCTGTGGTGATGTATTCTGAAAAACCCAGAGACCTTGATTTAGATATTTCACAGTCACTGTATGCCATTTATCACTGCATGTTTCCTGAAAGTGATTTTAGGATGAGTCATGCATTTCCCTTTCTGCTATTATTCATGGACCTAATTAGTGGCGGTTTCCTTTGTTCTTCTGTGTGTTCATTGTGTTCAGCATGAGTGTAGAAACAGATGCTGTGTGTTGAATGTAGGGCTGGGGATTGTGTGAAGTTATAATCTCTTCCATAGATTGTTACTTGAATCTCAAGTAACACGTTGGCTACTTTAACCCTGTTGAAAAAAACAGCATATGGTTTGAAGCATGGCTGCTGGTTTGAGCTGGTTTAAGCTGGTCATGTGCTGGTCCTAAGCAACTAGCTCCTGCTCTGGACCAGCTTAAACCAACTCAAACCAGCAGCCATGCTTCAAAACATACCTAACCAACATATGCTGTTTTTTTCAACTGGGAAGTTACATTTTAAACCATTGTTCTCCATGCTAAACCATACCATCTGATATTGTAAATATTCTTAGTTTGTTTACTGTAGCTGCTGTTTGAACAACTGAGGAAATGTAAGCATTATAATTAGTAACTTACAATTTTTCTATTAAATTATCATATTAAATACAAATTCAGTCATATTAAAATTATTTTATAACATATGCTACTTGACTAAAAATATATTATGTTAAGTTAGATTTCAGTAACATTAGGCTGCTTTTAGCCTTACCGTGGAGTTGGTTCACTCTCCGGCTATGAAACTAAGTAAGTGATTAATTAAAGAAATTAGCATGATAATATTGTGTATCGGTAATCTCACAGGCTGACGATGGGATGATATGACTATGGAGTATATCGTCCAACACTAGTGTCCATTATCATAAGTTTGAGTCTTAAATGAAGCATTTCCTGTTGCTCAGAGACATCTTTATATGTGTGTATTTGTGAGTGACACTACAGTATATCCTTCTCTCTCTGCTCTTTCAGTAATGGAGACATGATAACAGATAAGGTATTGATTTCAGTGTCTGGAATGAACATGCAGTAGGAAATAGCTCTGCTTTCTCTGCAGCTCATTCTGAAGAAAAGATCCACTCAAGTAGTTTACTGAGAGAAAATTAGCAACTATTAGAGAAAATAAATGATTGTTCTGTATCTTGAGTCAGTGTTATCTATGCTGAATGTATGTCTGGATTATAAAGTGCACCTTGAGCTGATGTCTATGGAAGTCTGTTTCTGCCAATTAATAATAATAATAATAATAATAATAATAATAATAATAATAATAATAATAAAATGTAAACTTTTTAATCTCATAATTCTGTCTTTTTTCTCACAATTCTGACATTTTTCTAAGAATTCCGTGACATAAACTCACAATTTTAAGTTGTAAAGTCATATCCTGAGAAATAAAGTTATACAGTCAGAATCGTGAGATATAAACTTGCAATTTTAAGAAAATACTCTTTTTTTTAAATTTTTCTCAGAATTTGACCTTATAACTTGCAATTGCGAGTTTGTATCGCAAACTTCAGAGAAGTCTGAATTGTGAGATATAAACTTGCAATTACAAATTTATATCTAACAATTCTGACTTTATAACTAGAAAATGTTAGCTTATATCTTTTATATCATGCAATATATCATCATTTACAAAAACAAACTTCCATAAAAGAAAAGTAAGAAATTTCAATAATAAAACAGTAGCAAAAACAGAAATAAACAAATAAGAAAAAAAAAGAGTTACATATATGTAGGAGTCATGGTACATTTGACTTTGAGAAACGACTAAATTAAATATTTATCTGTACTCCACAGCTGGATTTCAGGCATTTGTTTTAACATTACTAACAAAATACAAATAATAAGCATTGTTATGTTTAGTGAGTATTAAAGCGTTAGTTCAGCCAAAAATGAAAATTATGTCATTAATGACTCACCCTCATGTCGTTCCAAACCCGTAAGACCTCCGTTCATCTTCGGAACACAGTTTAAGATATTTTAGATTTAGTCTGAGAGCTTTCTGTCCCTCCATTGAGAATGTATGTACGGTATACTGTCCACGTCCAGAAACGCGACTGCTGTGACTGTTGATGTACGACGCTGCTGACGTGTTCTCTGGTGCGCCCAATAACAAAGAAAACACGTCAACAGCGTCGTACGTCAGCGGCGTCACTACAGTGTTGTGAACGCGCTCACAACAGACCCGGAAGAGAAGAAAATGCTTAATAAAGTCGTAATTTTTGTTATTTTTGGAGCAAAATGTATTTTCGATGCTTCAATAAATTCTAACGAACCCTCTGATGTCACATGGACTACTTTGATGATGTTTTTATTACCTTTCTGGACGTGGACAGTATACCGTACATACATTCTCAATGGAGGGACAGAAAGCTCTCGGACTAAATCTAAAATATCGTAAACTGTGTTCCGAAGATGAACGGAGGTCTCACGGGTTTGGAACAACATGAGGGTTAGTAATTAATGACATAATTTTAATTTTTGGCTGAACTAACCTTTTAATACTCTAAATACTGGGTGCAAAGCTTGTTACAAAATGCCTCTCGAAGCATCAGTCTAGACGAATGTATAATATTCCTCCAGGATTTATAACTGGGATAAAAACACAAACAGAAGACTGAACTCAATGTCAAAGTTTTTTTTTCTTTTTTTTTTTCTACCCCCAGACTCCTGGAGCACAGAGCAAAAACAAACACTACCGCCCAGTGAGAGAGAGACAAACAGAGACAGAGAGTGAGAAAGAGGAGGGAAATATTAGGCCAAATTAATTCATTATCCATGATGCCTTCCCTGGTTTGTGATGACAAGGCAATACACTTCCCTGAGACATGCACATTCGACACAGTCAAACACACTGTTAAATATCTAATAGGCTGTTCCTGACAGTGACAAGTGTTTGCTCCAGGAATAGTGTGAATTCTTTAATTAAGACCATTAAAACTAACAAGATTCTGAAGAAATGTGAGTTGTGCTGTGTAAAACTCACTGCTGTGTTGTTAGTGGGAAGTTTTCAGGGTTTTGCAGTATTTTCCCAAGCTAACCTCTTGGGACTTTTTAAGCATTATTGCCCAAAGTATGGATAGGTTAGAAACACACACATATTCTCATTTCTCATTAGATGACACACACAGACCTCACAAGAGGAAACAGGCCAGTGTGTGAAGAAATATGCCAGCGTTTAACACATTTTAGCAGCATTTAAAGCAACGTGCTAATTTCCCAGCAACACCTCTTCATATGCAGTTGACCCCTTCCCCCTTTTCCCCTGTGGTTTTTTATAAGCTGTGTTTGAATGGCCGTTGGCATCCGTTTAACTCGATTATTACAGAGACACAATCTCTGTGTCCTCACTTACCCCTCTGACTCTCTCTAAAGTGTCTCTATTAGCTGTTGTGTGGTTTTCTTCAGGTCTTGACTGTGGTGGAATCTCCTGGTTTTAAGGCTGTCTGAGGAAATCTGTTCAGTTCTGTCATTAGATTGCTGCTTCTGGGTTTCTGTAGCTCACGTGCACTTCAGTCACCTTTCACAACGTTCCCCTGTTCGAGCCTCATTTACAATCTCACTTCAGTAAAGATGACGGCTGGAGATATTACTCTCCAATGTCATTTCTAACAGAGAAAGCATGTGAGACTTTTAAAAGCGCCTTTGGGGGGTTAATGGGGATTCTTTGTTTCTCTGTGTGTAGTATATATGAGTATGAATGTATTTTTTTATGATCCTCAGCGGGTCAGATCACCCCACACTGCTTCTGTAGCCGAGGCTCATTACAATTTAAATGAGTTTATTACTGTGGAAAATGGAGCTTGACCAGCCTGAACTCACTCACAGGACCTGATACATTTAATATATCTCATCCATAATTTATGTAGGGCAACTCAGTGAGTGAGTCCCACCTGCTTATGAATATATTACAATTCCAATTTTATTTTTTTATTCATAGCAATGAGACTTAAATTGATTTATTTTTCAATTACATAGGACTGTTTCTTGATTGTTTTTATGATATTCACAGTAGTGGTTTTGCATTAAGATCATATGGGTCTTAATCATTGCTGCTGTATTTTTTGTGTGTGTAATTCAGTCAACAGCAGAAATGAGTTTCATCTCCTTGACTTCTTGTGAACAAGACTTCAATCATGCTACTCTGATTCAGAGAGTATGTGTGTGGTTGTAATTTCTCTCATGCTTTGTAATGAGAAAGCTCTGTCTCATGACCCTGAGATGTACACACTGGCTGGGCCGCTGTAATGTAGCCGCAGTATTTGCCAGTGAGGGTTGACTGTGTCTCATTGTGACCAGGCTGTAATTAACACAAGGGCTGAAAGACAATGAGGGACAACAGACAGAAAAAGACCTCCATTCTTCACAGATAATTACAAAGCAGACAACAAATAAGCAGAATGTTGACTTTGAACATTGTTTGAGATCTTACCCCACAATACAATGAATGTGCAATTGATGGTTTTCAGGGAGACTCAGAGACAGACAGATGTTTCCCATGAGCTGACAGACAGACCGTTGCTACTTTTGGTATGTAACCAAGTGTGAGCTTTAAATTATTATTTTTTTTTTTTAAGAAATTAAAACAATAAATAGTCTTTAATGTGTCGTGAGGGATCACTGTAGCATCTCAGTTCAAGCAGCATGTGAACCGATCATCTCTTCCTCTTTAATAGTTATAGCACAAAATAAACATGAATGAACATCAGAAGGTATCTTGTTTCAGCTGCGGAAAAACGTCAATACACACAATTTTTCAAGATCTAGTTCACCGATGTTAATCTACTCTCAGAATACACTCAAATTAGTTCTTAAAAAAAACATATAAACAGATTGAGTGTTGTTGTCTTTTACTAAATATGATAAATCATACTCAGAAAGTAGAACTGAAATGGCATTTATTACCAGATGATTAGTTAAACAATTCAAAATGCACCTGCAGACTATTTTTCCAGTCACGTATTTGGTCACTGAGAATTTTTATAAAATGTTGCCGTGTCTTGTTCTCGTGAACCCAATCTCGTGTCTTGTCTTTTGAGTTGTGTCGGCATTAATGATAATCAAACAAAAAAAAACAGGGAGAAAATCATTCATTGTTATTGATAGAATAGCATTTGTAGTTTTTATAAAAAATGTATATAGTGAAAATTTAGCCCTACCATCTCATTCACATTTATGCAATCAATATATAAACTACTACAAGAGCACAAAATTGTTTACAAGAGCACATATTTCTAATTTCATTGATCTAGTCACTGGATTCTGCTTGCAAAATGCACCAGATTTATGCATTTAAATTTAAAATGAACATAATTTGCTTACGGGGGACATACCCCTGGAACCTCCTAGAGGAACCAATGTCCACCCAACACAGTCTCACAAAATCCTGTGGGGACACTGGGAATGTAGAGGAAACACTGTAGGATTGTCTCAATGTGTGTGTATGCCAGTTCACAAAGAGCAGCCTAGGGGGCCCTGACCCCCTTCATCCGCCCCTGCCTGTCTGTTTATTTGTCAGACAAAATGGCAGATTTAGCATTATGATTGGTCAGATCACCTGTCCGTCAAGCTCCCGGTGAAGGGTCAATTCACTGCATCTGAAATATTCAATAGAGAAATATCTGCCAACAATTTATATTGCTTTTCATACAAATTATGATTGCAGGGGCAGGATTACAGGATTATCAATCTGCTCCTTATTGACATAAATCATATATTTAGGCCTAAATATATATATATATATATATATTTTTTTTTTTGGCACAAAATGTAAATGAGAAAATAATTCTCTTTGGATGAATGATTCATTTAATTGACTATCAAACCCTAAAAGAAAAAGTGAACATCACTCGCTACATTTGAATCAGAGTTCTGTGATGGTTGTAGTCAACGTATGAAATCATGAAATGCAACATCCTGGATTCATCCCAGCTGAAGTGCTGAAACTGTTATAGTAATTACTGAGAGTGGCCAGGTGGTAAACTCTTGTTCGCAGCTTCCCTAACGACAGAAGAGACTCGCTTGATCTCTCCAGCAGCCCTATCCATCCCTGGAGACAAACGTGGGAGTTAAATGACTGCAACAAGACAGCAGGTGTTGCTTTATTTAACACAGACACGGAGCTCTAAAAGTGATCAGAGGGAATCCTGGGCTGTCTCACATATACTGAGGCATCACACATACACTTCCAAGTGAAAGCCTGGTGCCAACTCGTGCTGAGCTGCTATGTTTCTAGCAACTGATTGTATGGTTGTCTGCCAGTGCTGTGTTGCACAGGTGGGTCTCTGAGAGGGGTCTGCTACTGGAGGCTGTAAGCTGGATTTATTGAGAAACATCTGTTAAGTATATCCTCCACAGCACTCGCAAGGTGTTCATACTGAGATTTGAGACATGTTTTGCATCTCACAGGGTGACCTGCTCTAAAGAGAGATGCCAACAAAGAGCAGAGGAAGAAAAATACTAGCCTATTCCCTAAACAAGACCTGGACATTCATTTAACATTTAAACTGTTCAGCTTCCAGAATACTACCACGAGAAGGAATCGACACAAGCTCTTAAAAAAAAAAAAAAAAAAAAAAAAAGACAAGAAAAAACATACCTGGGGTGACAAAATTACATTGCTTCTTGCACATTTTGTGATACTTTCAAAAGGAAATATACAGTGAGTGGCACTAAAAGTGTGATAAATCAAACCCATACTATCAGAAAAAGCAAATGTGAGATTAAAATGCATTTGCTGATGCAACCGTCATTTAAGTATTTTAGCTCTTTTATCATGATTTCATGGGATACATACATGAATGCACTGCATCACAGTGCTGTACCAGGTGAGCTACCGAGCAAGTTTACTATATTAGAAAAGCCATACATATGTGGCTAGATATGTGATACAAATGTTTAAATGTATTAGTTTACAAATCCTGCAATATGGTAAGTGTTTTGAGGTCATAACAGTATTTTTATGGAAGCCCGTTTCTGCCACTGAATAAAAATAAAATAAGGTCATTGTGACTTTTTATTCTCACAATTCTGACTTTTGTTCTCTTATTCATGAGTTCATAATCATGCAATTCTGACTTTATAACACACAATTGTGAGTTATAAAGTCAAAACTGTGAGTTATAAGGTCAAAACAGCATTTTTTTTTTTTTGATAATTAATAAGTGTTAACAAAAATAAAAATTTCACAATTCTGCTTTTAAACCCACTGAGAAAGCCTAGTCTTACAGACTTGAGGAACTTGTCAGTGAGGGACTGTTTTGAATCCAAATCTTTTCTTTAAAAGATTATCCTTACTTATTATATTTATGTAGCTATAGTAATAGACTAATACTTTCAAAGCATTTATGCTGTAACATTATGCCTGGGCATGCACACGCCCTTACATCAGTGGCCAGCTCTCTCTGTTCACCGCTATATGATCTCAGCCTCAGAGTCTGGCTGCTCTCAGATCAGTGCCTGCTGTCTGGCAGCCGCTCGGCCAACAGATGGGCAGCAGACTGTGTTTCACAGAGAACACGTGTGTGCTGGAGGGAGAGTGTCACGACGGAGCCAGATCCTGATCTCAGAGCAGGACTGTCACAACGGGGTTTGATTTTCAGTAATGGAGCAGAGGATTGTGATTATGCAAAGCAGTGCCCTGACAATGATGTCACACACACACACACACACACACACACACACACACACACACACACACACACACACACACACACACATACACACACACAACAGCTCGAAGCCATGTAATTCAGTGCTGATTGATTTAGAGTAAACTTAATCTTACTGAAGCCCAACAGTGAGTCTTGCAATACTTTGGAAATTAGTGTTACGTCAAGTGTTCCATTACAAAATCGTTATTCGTTATGATCACCAAATTTTCTAAGGATGAATTGACTGCATTGCTTGCCCAAATGTCATGTTTTGTCATGTTCGACTAAAATCTATGAATAAATTGACCCATTGTGGATGTTTGCCAGGGTGTTGCTATGTGATTACTGGTGTTCTGAATGTTTTTTTCCGCTGTGCTACAGTAAAATATTACAAATGACAAATTCTTGTGTGACAATGGAGATACAATATACTGACCTGAGAATCTTATTCCCTTATAGAAGTTCAGCAATCATATCTTGTAAAATTTCTATCATGTTTTCAATCAATGTTTTCAATCAAAAATCTGTCAGAACTACAGATGCCAAATTACTGAATTAATCACTCTAATACACCTGTCGGGAAAAGGTCTGGAAGGGTCTGAAATTGTCTGTGATTCTGTGAGATTCACTCACTCATGCATTAAATCATTTGCTGCAAAGTTGATTACCTCAAACTGCAATAGTACCTCATTTCAGTAATCTGCCAGTTTGAGGAATCATTAAGAACATTAAAAATAAACATTCATGATCGATTATATACCAAAGTTTAGAACTTAAGGTTTGGGGTTTTGAAAAAAAAAAAAAATAATAATAATAATAATAATAATTATATATATATATATATATATATATATATATATATAATTATATATATATTATATATATATAATATATAATGTGTGTGTGTGTGTGTGTGTGTGTGTCTATATATATATATTAAATGAAAAATGTTTTCCATTGTCTTTGAAGTAAGGTTAAAGTGTACCGCTGATTGTATTGGCAAGCATTTATTATAAACTAAAATATACTTAATTTCTATTTAAACTAGTATGTTATGTATTTAAATATATTTGCAGTTAAACAGTTGTACTGATAAACTTGCAGTTTAGTGTATTTAAAATATATAAAATTTATATGCAATATTAATTACACTACAGTTAAAAATATTAAGTACAGTTCAAATTCTAATGATGTACTACATCAAAAAAGAGTACTTTTTAAAGCACAACAAAAGGATACTGAAGCATTAAACATTAAAACATTCAGATTATTAAGTAAATATAAAATGTACTTTAAAGTAAAATGTTTACCTTGACATTATCACAAATTGCACTTTCTACAGTATATGTGGTTTAAGAAACAGTCAAAAAAGTAAAATAAAAAGTCTCTCTTTAATTAGACTTAAGTGGCGTTTTATTTCATAATCTACTATCTGCAAGTACATTTTTTTTTTTTTTATAAACCTACTTTTAAGTTTTGAAGTACACTACAAGTGCACATTCAATACAATTAAGTGCATTTCTTTTTCACACGGGTGTCCTGTGAATTCTGTTACTTTGTTATGCATTTGGCAGATGGTTTTATTCCAAGTGATTTGCACTGCATACATTTGATCAGTTCATGCATTCCCTGGTCATCGAACCCATCGATTTTGGCATTAGCACTATGCTCTACTGTCTGAGCTTCAGGAACATGCTTTGTTAAATGTTGTTGTGAAGTTGACTTGTCCAGTTAAGAATGGTTTGTAAGCTCTCTAACAGTGGATGGCAGGTGTCTTCTACAGGCTTACAGTCTGTATGCAAGGTTTCCTGTACACTTCCCCTCATTAGTCATATGAAGTCTGTAAAGATTCTCAGTCGGCTAACTTAATGAATTGGAAAAACATGTTCCAGATGCTAACAAGCAAATTCTACAGTATGACTGAGCATTTTCACACTAATCATCACATCCTAACATCAAAAGTGATTTTCCGGAAGGACTCAACTCATAACATAAATTATTCAGAAGTTTGACTGTCTGGACTGGCATTTTCTGACATAACAGACTTTGACAATCCTCCTCCTCATCTTAATGGCGAAGATCGCTGCTGTATGGAGATCTCCATGGAGATTTCCATGAAGTGGGAGGAATTGATAAAAAGATGATTGACAGATTGTGAATGCTCCTCTGCCCTGTTACCAGATGATTGACACCAATGGCGAGGGGCGCAGTGGGTAAAATGGATTTTGTGAGGTCTGTGTGACATTTTTAATTCACACATACATGCACTGGCTCAGTTTAACCTTGCCCCATTTCCCATCTGAGATTTATCCTCTAGGGCAGTGAAGTTAAGTGTCAGTGTGGGTAAATACATGCTCTCTCTCCTTTAGAAAATGTTCTACATGTGTCCTCTTCCTCTGCGTTTGGTCAAGGCCCATTAACTCCAAACAGCAAAGAGGCTTCAATATGACATAATAGCATTTCAGTGCATGCCTCAATGTCAGCTATATTTAAAGAGCCTCCTTCAACCTCTCACAGGCTTCAGTTCTCTGCTTCTTTGAGGTGTGTATAAACGGATAGTAAAATCTGAATGGATGAACTGTGCTATGACATAGCCATTTAAAAGCACATCATAAAAAGCCTAGAGTCGAATGAATGAATTGTATTGCTTGATGGAAGAGTTTGTAAATAATAATTTGATTTTTATTTAACATTTTCTGAGTGGCAAATGTGGAACTTATTCTGAGAAACCCATCAGATCATGAGTAAACGTTTCATGGGATGGAGATTTTGTATGGATTTGTGTCATTTGATTCATTTGAAAATACATAATTTTTAGAAAATAAAAAGCTCTAACTCTCTGTGGGGCGTAAAGAAATCGTACGAAAACTTACAATTGAGATTCAAATGATGCATTCATATACGGTAAATATTCCATCAATTCACCAAAACGTTAAATATTTTCTAATTGTCATGAGAATATGTTGCTTCTGGGAGATTGTGATGGCATTTTTGTGGTTGTTAGCGTGGTCTGGATGGTTGCTAGAATATTACGCAGCACAGATTTTTTGGAAATAAGCCTACATTTCTGCAAAACTCAAAAAAACAAAACAAAAAAAACATGTAGGAATCATTGCAGTTTCCAGTTGATGAACTCTAGAGGCAGTAAAACTCAGACAACTTTCATTCCAGATGGTTAATACTTTGGATTAGAGCTGTTATCATATTGATTTGACCACATTTAAGAGGTTTTTAGACCAAGCAATACCCAACAATCAAGGTAAAATCAGTGTAATGCATTACCTCCCATAGCTTATTATTTCAGGAGTCTGTTTTGTGTCAGAGGTGTTGTGTTCTTGGCTGTACAGTGTTACTGCCAAATGACTAATTACTTCCTCTCCACTCTTAGGGGTTTTCACCTTTAGTCAGGAGCTTAGTAGAGGGGCAGTGAATCTGATTAGTGTCCAATTAGTTTTCATGAAGACAGTGAAATTTTGCACGCGTGTAATTCCAGCAGTCAGCTTTTCCCATTTCTCAAATGGGCATCAGCTCTTATTACCATGGCAATGAAAGAGATGGAATTTGTGAATTTGTGAGCAACAGTACTTGGCAGAAGTCCAGAACTCACCTCTTTAATCTCTGTGGCTTTCAGGAAAATCATGCATACTACGTATGTATAAATTAATGACAGCTCAGCACTCAGTGATCAGTGAGCAGTTTTCATCCCCTTTTCCAATATTTAATAAAATGCATGTATATTTTTAATCAGTGTTTCTCTGTTCAGGTGGGATTCGCTAAGAATCACTTGCATTGTTTTACTGCAACAGTAACTCTCACATTTCAGCTGTCTTGGTTCTAGAAGTATTTTCCCGTATTCGCTTGCTTCTTCATCCTGATTTGTTTGCCACTAGTTCCCACTTGGTGAATTTTCATATTTAAGGATTCATGGGTATGCAGTTCAGCAAAAAAAAAAAAAAAAAAAAAAATAAAAATAAATAAATAAATAAAATCAAATCAAATAAAAAAAACTTAAACCCTGATTGATTGCTTCAACAAAGGCATACTTTACCGTATCATCAATTGAATGATTGAATTTAACATCAGTCAGCATTTCTTAATTAATATTTGATATCTGGTAAACAGATAATAGTGGAGTACAGGTAGATTGAGTAGATTTACTGTGTGTGTGTGTGTGTGTGTGTGTGTGTGTGTTAGTGTGTGTGTGTGTGTGTTAAGCTTCAGAAATATGGTAGCACTAATGAGTGGTGACAGTGACTCTGCGGATAACGAGCGTTCCCCGTGAGACTGATTCCCACTTGGGATATCAGGTTCCCGCAGGTAGCTTCACATCCGCTCCTCACCAGCAGGAAACAAAAAACTAATGAGGAGCAATCTTGCATTAGCATAGCATTCCATCTACTGTTGACAGTCCTGTTCGTGTAGCTAGAGCATTCGCATGGGAATCCCAATTTATTCCGAGCGTTACTGAGGCCGCCAGGACACACTGTTCATGACAAAACTCTGGATGTTCCCTGAAATTATTCCTGGATTTGATTTGCTATGGTGTAGTAGCTCTATGTTTGGTTGAATTTCAGTACTAGATGATGCTGTCACTAAAAATGAAGATGACGTGGTATGTTGAACATTTACCATGGTATTGTTTGAAATACCGTGGAGTATCATGTACTGTGAATAGCAAGGTACATCCATAGACTGTATAAAAACATGGACGTAGTGTCATTGACGTCACGCTCAAAGTGGGCGGAGTGGACTGGATAATCGAAAATGGGCAAAGAGGTGGGAGCTGGTTGCTGAAACCACGCCCACCTAGCTCTACGGCGGTGAACGCAGCTGCGATCCACCTGTCTCTCAAGTAGCCACGCCCTTAATTATGCAGAACTTTAAGGCTTAATATAATTTAAATGGATGAGTTATAAAAAAAAAAAAAAATCATCCCCTCACAGTCATGAAGGGCAAAATAACCTATATAGACCAAGATCACTTTTTGTACCAGGCTGTAAACACATTTTTTTTTCCTGCTGTAAAGTTTTAACATGCATTTTAACATGGGGAGTCTATGGGACTGACTCCCTTTTGGAGCCAGCCTCTAGCGGCCAGTACATTAACCACATTTTTACACAATTATTTGTTGGTTTCACGAGAGAGACCGGAAGGTTGTCACTCGGGTACATCAAATGGTATTCATTTAGTTCCATGGTACAGTTTACTGTTCTATTGTACTGCCCTTGTACTTTTGTAAGGAGTTTGTAGCAGGCAATATGTGAATGTATTTTTGCGTGAAGTCATCACCCACATAGGAAATGTTTTCTGGCCCAGATCCGGGCCCCACAATCACTTTTCCCTCTGCCCAAGTTCCGCAAAGAATGACGGCCCTGAAGTGGCCCAGAACTGGATAAAGACAAGGGCCACACATGGGCCATAACCGGCCCGAATCTCAGCCAGTTAATCACCCTTAGCTGGCCCTGAACTGGGCCAAAACAGGTTTTATTATTGGTACCAATTCTCAGCCTTAAGTAAACCAGAATCCCCAAATCTGAGCCACATCTGAGCCTTATATAGCCCAGACCCAATACAGAATTTTAATATTTCATATTATTGCATTGTGTATTCCTAGAATCGCCATTATTCATTTTGTGACATGCTTTCCCAGATAGCAAGCGGTGTCGGCCCAGATCCGGCCCACATCTGGCCCGCAAGGATTTCATGATAATGTACATTAAAACACACAAATCATATAACTGTGCAATAAAAAAAAAATGTATTGCATTGATTTTATTTAATTGTTTTTTTTTTTTTTTTTAATGAAGAACAAATCAACCAATAGAGTGAGTGTATAAAGTATATAGTCTATAAGAGAAATGTAACAGATGTCGCAATCTATGACAAAACTGGCGAGAGCCAATGAGCATATGATATCCCTGCCATAAAACTTGTTGTAAATCTTTTTAATGGAAATCTTTAAATAGTTACTATAGCTACAGAGGAAGGAGATACATATCGCAGATGAATACGGTTTGAATTTGGATCTGTTCCTCACACCAAGCATCACATGGATACAGAGCATTTAAATAAAAATAAAATGCTTTCATGATCATTTTATTTAATGCTTGTGCATGACAGCATACTAATAAAAATTATGTGCTCCATGGTAAACCAAATCAATATTAAATATTACATGATAATGGTTAAATGATCTCTCTCTCTTTCTCTCTCTATGTATGGATTCTAAGATTATTTGTACCAAGAATAATAATATAAAATGTAATAAAATTATAATTAAGTGCAGTTTAATGCAGTTGACTGATTTACTGATTTGCTTAATTTTGAAATGTTTCATTCTGTTCTGACTTGCAATTTCAAAGACTATATTTAAACAATACTACACTTCATTAAACATTTATGTGATCATTTAACCATTATCATGCAATATTGTATTTATCTTGTTTAACATGGGTCACATAATATGCTGCCAGATAATAGCTTGATCTGGGCCACACTCCTCCACCAGCAATCAACCCTCATACTGTTTGCCGTGATCCACGCCGTGCCATCATTGCCACACATGGCCCAGCTCTGTCTGAAAGGGTACATGCCATTGTCGACAGGAGGCCAGCAGGGCCAGCTTGAGGCCACATTTGTGCCAAGTCTGAAGATCTGAAGGGAATATCGGATGTCTTGTTTTGGGGTTTTTGGTGCAACAGCTGCAGTGAACTAATTTATTTTTCCTGTGTTTCCCCTTGAGTGAGAAAGATTCTCTAAAGCACAGGAGAATACACGTCTGGCTAGTTCATTGACTGTACTTAGTGTGTTTACACCCGGTAGTAACATCTATCCCAGGTGGTCCGATCAGAAGTGGTCAGCAGAGACAGATTACAGTTTTCACCTGGTATTAACACACATCTCAATTGCATATCCCGTGACCACTTGTGATTCAGTTTTCTAGGGGGTTATGTTGATGTCAGGCATACTGAAGATCTGTGGTGTTTTGTGAATGCATGGCCTTGGAAAAAAGAATAGTGCTTAAATGCACTGAATGTGCACTGAATGTGTAGTGTACTTCAAATCTTAAATAAGTGCACTTTGTAATAATGTGAATAATGTAAAAATGATATGTTTTCCATTAAAGTGCATTTTAGGTCAATGTATTTTAATAATCTTTTGTCATGCTTTAAAGAATACACTTATTTTGATGTGTTGACTAACATACTAAAGCACATGTACTTGATTCTAATTTTTACTGTAGTGTTTTATCCGATATTGCATTAAGTTAATATATTTAAATGTACTAAATTGGAGCTTCATCATTGCCAACATGTAACTACAAATATATTTCAATAGAAATGTCATTTAAACTAACCAAAAAATGCTCAGTACATTTGACAGAACATTTTAAAATATATAAAGCATATATAAAATATAAGTAATTATGAAATTACATATAGAGATGTACGTATTTAAGCCCTACTAAAGTGGGTCAAAAAAAAAGCACTCTAGAGTACAACTAATTGTATTTAATGTAAATGTAAACTACAATGAATTTTCATTTAATCACAGTTAAAGTGTGAATGTGCGTCTCAATGATGAAGATAGGAATAATAATAATAATAATATAATTATTATTAAACATTAGAAGAATATTCACAATTTGTCTTCCATGTTTTAATTTAACAGTAAACCTTGTACAGCATTTTGTTTGCCAAAATAAATTTGTTTAATTTCATTTGATTATAAATTAAATGAATGTTTTTGTTGTATGGATGAATGTATTTTTTGTTAAACTTTTAATAAATTGTTAAAACTACATTTCCTATTGCTTCTTAGACTTTATACTTATACTTTTAAAATGGTTCTCATTGATAATTAAAACTGACATTTTGTTTGCCAAAATAAATTTGTTTAATTTCATTTGATTATAAAATAAATTAATGTTTTATGCCTTTATTTGATTACCAAAAAGAAAAAAAAAAACAGGATCCTACAAATTTGTTTTTGTTAAACTAGTCATAAATAGTTATTAAATTGTATGTCATGATTTTAATTATTTAAACATGCTCTTTGATTACTAAAATTTATTTAACCATTAAAATGGACTAAAGAAAAATTCAAATGAAAAAAACAGAATTTGGGAAAAAATAAAACAGAGTTCATAGGAGTCTATTAAGTATATTATTTCCGTAATAATTACTCCAAGATCTTGCAGCTCTGCTAAGATTTATTCAAACTTCTATCAAAATTTGAATGTGCAGCTGATCATAGATTTTGGAAACCGAGCTTCTTTTCTGTTACATTTGTGTTTACAAATTTGTAAAGGAATAAAGCAAATCAGGCTCTATACTTTAGCCTTAAATCTCCATTCCTTTTAAGACTACCTCAGCAATCTGTAACTGATGGCTAAATCTATTTTGGATGGATTTCATGTAGAAAGGAAACATGAAAAGATCCAGCTGGAGATGTTGTGATGAAAACAATCAGAAAAATGACTGATTATTAATGAAAAGCATATGGATTTCTGTCTCATTCATATAATTGCTTGCAGACTTTGTTTTGAAGTTCACATACAATGTATGCTTATGTCATATATAAATAGTCTCCTGTCTATTAAAATGGTATTTCACACAGCCATAAAGGCTTTTTCACTGCAAATCAAGTTGAAATAAAATCATCATATCAAAGCCAGTGCAACACTGAACGTCTTTTCCTTCATTAATTAGTAATTAACTGTGGTTTTCATGCTGGAAGGAGAGTGGTGTATGTACTGTGTGTGTGTG